>NC_039362.1:128980901-129277230 GCF_003573695.1 Papaver somniferum | reverse complement strand
AAAAAAAAAAAAAAAAGAGAAATTCTAGTGTTAAATCAAGGAAATTTATGTTTAAATTAAGAATGGAGACTTTTTTTAGCTGGTGGCGTTTAAAATCGATCCTGTTGTGGTAGAATTGGTCGTGTTATGTTTGCGAAGAGAAAAGGGGTGGAAGAACCGAGGAAGGTAAAACGCAATAAAAAAAAACAGCATCAATTAGAAGGGAAACAATGGAAAACTCATTTACCAAAGAAATAAAATTATTCATCACAAAAGGTCAGCATTAAATGCTACTTAACCTATGCGTGTCTGCATAGGTTAACATTTGCCTTGCAAAAATTAGAAAAGTCTGGTCACGTCATCCGGTAGGATTGATCGTGGGATATATTGTGGGCTGAATAGAATTATTGATTTGTTAAAGTACTATTTCGTTGAGAGAACCTAGTGTAACGGATTTTCTATAAGAGCAAGTTTTATGGTGGAAGAGTTCCATCTTCCACGCCACCTCAGCATTTGGAACCGTGGATGGAAGTGTAAGTGTAGTGGTGGAATAGTGAAAACGCTATTCTTAATAGCGCTAAAAAACGCTATTAAGAATATCGTTTTTTTCTCAGCCGTTAGATTTCAACAACTCATCCTAAATCTACGGACAAAAAAAAAACGCTATTCTTAATATAGTTTTTTTAGCGCTATCAAGAATAGCGTTTAACACTATTCTTATTGGCGTTCAGATGGATTCCACGAACCCTTCCACGAAACGGTGGAACCTTGCTTGGATTTTCTGTGGAAAACTCCAACTTGAAAGCCATTAGACTTGACATTCCATGGTTTTTCCACACTTGGAATAGGTTGGATTCCACCATAAGACTTGCTCTAACTGAAGCTGCATTGGCGGATTGTAGTTTTATACCTATTCATGGCCAGTGTATAAGGAGTGACTAAGTCTGCTAAAATATTTATATACCTTTCCTGTAATCCTTATCAAAGCTCCCATTTCATTTCATTTTCCAAAACTTAAAAAAAGTAATCGTTTCTCCTCCTAAACCTAGTTAAATGATTGTTCCTTTCCTCTTCAACATTTTTCGAACTCAATTCTTTGTCGATAATTGTTGATTCTAAAAATTTATTCGCCGATTAACTTCTTCTAATATCATGAGTCGATTCAAATAATCTCAAAGTATAGTAGATGACCCTAAAATCGTTGCCAAACTCAAAGATAATCTCACGAGAGAAGGAAGAATCAAATGTTAAAGAAGAAGAAGATTCAGAAGAGGAAGAAAAACAAAGGCAAGTAAAATGGCTTCAATTAGAAAGCAAGTATATTAAAAACATATTCCTTTGTTGTTGTTGTTTCTTGTGTGTGTTTTGTTCGGTAGTTTAGGTTTGAAAGATTCAAAATGCTAGTTACAGAGTGAGAGTCGTCATGTTCCAGATGAAAAACCATAACGAATTTTTATATGCATGTTAGAGCAAGTCTTATGGTGGAGTCCAAACTATTCCAAGTGTGGAAAAACCATGGAATGTCAAGTCTAGTGGCTTCCAAGTTGGGGTCTTCCACAGAAAATCCAAGCAAGGTTCCACGATTTCGTGGAAGGGTTCGTGGAATCCATCTGACCGCCAATAAGAATAGCGCTAAATGCTAATAAGAATAGCGCTAAAAAAACGCCATTAAGAACTGCGTTTTTTTTTATCCGTACATTTAAAATGAGTTGTTGAAATCTAAGGGCTGAGAAAAAAGCTCCATTCTTAATAGCGTTTTTTTAGTTCCATTCTTAATTGCGTTTTTTTTAGCTCCATTAAGAATAGCGTTTCTACTATTCCACCATTACACTTGCGCTTCCATCCACAGTTCCAAATGCTGAGGTGGCATGGAATATGGAAGATGGATGGATTCCACCATAAGACTTGCTCTTACATAGTATGAAATCATTTAGACCTTGATGAATTTTCATGTTATTTTCTCAGTTTTTACCGAATGTAGAAGCCGCCTAGGTAAAACAGATATAAATCATGGCGGGTTATTTATCCACCCTGACGACTTTTTTGTAAACCTGGATGACTCATTTTCCAAAATAAACACCCATTAAGTTAATTTTTGTACCAAGAATCGTCATGGTTTAAAAGTTATACCACGAAGACTTCTTTCAATTTCAACAAGAGTTGTTATAGTTGAAAATTTAAACCGTGACTACTCTATTTCAAAATGTCAAGAAATCCATATTTATTTTGTTGTTTTTGGGTATGTTCAATAATTTAGGCTCAAAGATATAAAGAAAGGAAAACAACACTTTCTTACTCCTCCTTCTAAGCTTCCCCTCCGCGAGAAATTCTTAGGGTTTGGTACATACCGTGGTGTTAGCACGAAAGAGGTATCAGTTATTATCTGTTAATGTACACAACCACCAGAATCCCCTTCTTTTTATGCTGATATATTTTCCGAAGTTCCGTTTGCGTCAGACAATAAAGATGAAGATGGCAATGTTGGTTAAAACGTCTCGGAACAAGAAAATCCATAAGGTGGTGAACAAAGTGATGGATGATGAGAAAAAAATGTGACGGCGATGGTGATAATGGAGAAGATAACGGAGATGGTGATGATGGAGAAGGTGAAGAACCTAAAGAAAATAAGGATAAGAAAACAAGAGTTGCGCATGTTCCCCCAGACCGCTATATCTACATGTTGGAAGATCGTATGGATGACATACCTTATGGGTGTCGTACAAATGAAGTAGATGATCTATTTGGATACCCCGACTCGTGGGCTTGTACAATATGCTCTACCATTGTAATAATCTCAATCTTGCTTATTACTATTATGTTTGATTTGATTAATTATAGTACTTTTGTGACAATACATTTGTTTTCAATTTTGTAGGATCATAAGAATGTAGTACATTTTCTTAGGCACCAGTCGTTGTATTCCAAATTGAGCCAATGGCCACTCATGAAGGAGATTCCAAGAGTTGGAGAGATTTTTGAGAACTCTGGTTGGTATCTTACAGTGGAGAATTTTGTGATTGCGTATGACATGCCCACAGTAACAGCGTTTTGTGAGAGGTATGAAATCGATAACGTGCAACTCTCATTTGGCACGATAGTGTTGGTTCCTGAAAATGCTGGTTAGATTCTACGGCTCTAGATTGATGAAAATCCATCCAAGACAAAGTACATTAAAAAATTTCAATCCTTGGACCGTTGAACACAACTTCATGAATTGTCATTTGAGTTGCGTGGCTGGGATGTAGATCAGATCAATGCCAATTTCGTAAGAGGCAAGAGATACAACAAGAGAGAGTATTATCTTATGGATTTTAGGGAGTCATTTAGTATGTAAATAGACAAACAACAACATAAAAAAAAGCCTTATTCGAGGATGAAGTAAACGCTACAACAGTTTATTAGGAGGAGCATTCCATGCATAAGTACATTAGAACTTCGTTAAATTGATACGCGATAAATTAATAATTTCATTAAATTAATAATTTCATTAAAATAATATGTTTTTGACAGTTACGACTTGCGCCGGTGTGCTAAATTAGTAACCCCACTAAATTTATAAGATATTAAAAAAAATTGTTTTCAATAAGACCCCACTAATATATTAATTAATTATCAACGTAATACTACTATATTATTGTGCCTTATTAAATGGTGGGGAAATTGGAATACCCCACGAATTGGAGGATACTCTTTGTTGCAAATCCATCACATATCAATATGATTATGTGATATGATTTCTAGCTTATGAAAGTTTTAGCCAATCTAAATCTTGTTCTCAACATATATGTTTTTCTATTATTTTAAATATAAATTATAAAAAAATTCAACCACACTTCGTTAGTAATTTATTTTACATTTTAATAATATTATTATTTTATATCCTATAAGTAAATTACAGTCGTCCACGAATTGCGCGACTAGCTCCAAAAAATTTATCTTGGCAAAAATATCATAATCCTACTAGTCTTGTTACAAGAACAATTTGTTTTTAGTCCTTATAGTTTTAGTTCTGGTTCGAGGTTTTTACAGTTACCTCAAAAGTCGATGAGTACTATGCAGGATACTTCAGATTACCGCAACTATATAAACCAGTACATGCTTTAAAAAAAAATCGTAATTTTGCCTCAACTGAAAGGGGAAAAAAAGACCTCTTTTCTGGGATGTTAGATTTATATTTGTAAATTAGTTAAGTACAGTATGAGCTCAAACTGTTAAATACATTTTTCCGTTTACCACATAAATTAGATCACTTCATCAAAGAGGAATTGCACCATTAACTATAGAAAAATTATATTGTGCATATTCTTAAGAAAATCCTTAAAATGTTCGGATTTTTTTTTTCTTCTCTTTTAGTTTTAGTAATTATAAAATCAGAGGTATTTGTATCGCAAAAAATAATGAAACCTCGATAACTTATGATTCAGTTTAAAGGAGTGGTTACCTTGACTTAAAATCCTGACTTAATTTTTTACTTAATCAGATAAACGCAACCGTCATATTCACACTCTAGTTTCAGCAAATTTTATTTTTCAAAGGATATGAATTCTACCACTTTAAATACTTCCATCAAATTATCCAATTGATTAAAAGATTTTGTTTGGTATACTTCTTAGTGTAGTCTTTGGATTGGTTATTTAAATTTTATTCGGTGATTCTTCCTGCAAAGCATGTCCAAACGTAAAGTTCCTTATTACACTTGTACATCCTATACTATGATCGTCTATACCTAAATTATGATTTATCAAATATGTTTCAGATGGGACCCTTTGTCAACAGATCAACAACTTTGAAGATCTTTGATGTTGGTCTGATTCAACAAAACTCGACTCAGCAGAACAATGGGTTACCGGTTATCTTCAAACAAGTCACAACTCAGAATGTTACTATTGAAGCATCTATCCCTAACTCTAATTCTATTATGAATGGTCCAATTCGAACTTCTAACTCCTCACGAAGGTTCAAAACTGTTGTTATACCAAGTCAAACACAAATTGTCACTAGAGGTACGCTCATTGTCGCAGAACATGATGCTCTACCAAACCTCAAAAGGAAGATTAACCCTAGATCTGATCTGAGAGAACGTATCAGAGCTAATTCATCCACGTTAGCCAACATTGTCGTTATCCCAGAAGAACAGGATACCACTGAACTTGATTATGCTCAATTTTTGTGCCCCTCTATCACCAAATTGGAGGAATTACCTGTTATTAATCTTTCCAATTGCTCTATCAACACCCAACCTTTGATTGATTCCTATGGAAACTATAATGTACCTGCTGATACCTCCCCAATCAACAATGGTGTCCACAATAATTCTCTTCACAATGCTGCTACTTTTAATCTCAATTCGTCCCAAGATACTTCTCAAAGTGGTGATACTACATGTGCTCCTCTTGGTGGTGGGACTAACTCCACTACTCAGGTAAACTCAATTCCTTTTGCCCCCTTTAATTGGCCCTATCAATTCTGCCATTCCTAGAAATCAATTTCCTGTCAGTAATGTCAATTTGCTAGCTTGGAACATTAGAGGTTTGGGAAAAAAAATTACCAATAAGGAACTTAGTTTACTATGAAGAAATGTCAATCCTGATATCATTTTTCCATCAGAAACGAAAATCAACAAAGATTTGGCGGCTGAAAAGTTAAAAAAAAAACATGGGTTTTCCTTGCACATTTAATGTTTCTAGTATTGGTAGGAGTGGTGGTCTAGTCCTGGCTTAGAATAAGGAAGTTCAACTCAACATTATATCATCCAGCATGAGGGGCATCCATGTCACATCTACTGATATTATTCATGAGAGATTTATTGTTTAGTCCAGTAAACCCGACCCGGGTTAATGTGTAGTCCAGCAGGATATATGTTTTAACCGGTGGTCCAAAAAAGTTTAAAAAAACATGAAATTACCTCTCTACCCATAGACACGTGAATACGCAGGTTTAACAGTTACCTTTTCAATTTTCGTTTTAAGTTTTTCTTCTCTCTTCTGCAACTTAAAATTGCAGAACCATAAACCTAAACTGCTTCTTTAATCAAAAGATCAAAAATCATCAGTTACAGAAATCGAAATAAAAAAACATCAGTTCCTCACCTAATTTTCATTACATTCAATTGAAGAGAAAAAATGGTTACGAATAAAACAATGAAGCGGACAATTAAAGAAGAAATTGTAGAAGAAACCCCTTCACCAGCAAAAAGAAGAAGAAAAACTGCTGATGATTCACCAACAGAAACCTCCCTTGCTGCTAAATCACCGACAACAAGAATTATGAGTAAAGCTGTTACTCCATTACCAACAAAGAAAGCAAACTTTCCTCAGAAAAAGGTAAGCAGATCAGAATAAAACCTAATTGTGATTGTGTAGATGGGGCAAAACGATTTGCTGGTTTTCACGGGATTGAGGAGACGACCGTACGGAGGAGACTCCTTGAACCGAGCGAGATGTTCAACCTCACACAGATGCTCTGCAAGAAGGGAGTGCTTTGAATTCGATAGATCAATCTGTAGTACTCCGGCCTAAACCAAGACAATGGCCGTTACAGAGTAAATTCGTTCATAAGAGAGGATGGGTCGATCTGTAGGAGGGAAGCTGAGAAATGTGTGGAATCAATGGTAATCAAAGATTGTAGGTGTGTTGTGAATTCTGAATAAGATAAGTTCTAAATGATTGAATTTGCTATGTTGAGAGTAATTGCTCAAATGATGAGTTTTTAATCTCGTGTTGTCTGTGAGACGTGAGATTCTTCGTTCTCTTCAATCATGATTCAGAGACTTATTTATATTGCTGGAATTGTAGACACCATGATCCCATGAAGTGTGACAGTTGATGGAATCAAAGAGTGGGGAAGTGGAAATCGTGTTTGAAACCAGTTGCTCATCGTGCGGAGACTTGGTCGATTTTCCATCCACTACTTTGTTAACTCCTTCAACTGATTGCACGACTTGCTCACATTCCATCGTGTGTATGAACACACGTGCCGTATACTGCCAGACCAAAACCCTAGTTGATATCCCCCAAGTGAAACGATTGATGTCTCGTGAACGTGGAGTCTGCAGGGCAGACGTGTATTTAGTCAGTTGCTGACTTCATGGGACGATGAGTCCATGTATTTGCTGAGTTGAACATGATTCTGCAAAATGTTCTGAAACTCATGAATTGAACGTGTTCATTGAGACATAGGTGTAATTCTCACGTTGAGGTGAGCAAGTATTGCTCATTCGATGAATTGTTGAATATTGATAGTTGAACCAATATTCCTTGGTTTGAGCAAATATTGCTCATCTGAGTAAGTGTTGCTCGTCTGATGAATTATTGGTAGCGTGACCAAAATAAAAAATTAATTAGTACACTGGTAGTTGAACCAAGCATAATAAATAAGAATACTGATCATGAGATCGTCATAAAGTTATTAGTGTTCGAGTCGGGAATTATGATCCTTGGACTCAGAAACCCTAATTTGATCAATTGATGACCGATTGATGGTTTATTTGAGAATTAACCATGGAATGAAGGAGGACCGGCTACATGAGACCGTGGGTCGATTATGTAGCGTCCATATGCTCGCATGAGCAAAATACCAAGATATCTTGAAGAGTTGGTGATTTGTTGATGAAAGAATGATTAAATGTTGGTTTAATCATTTATTCGAAAAATGCTCGTCCGAGCCTTAGGTGATAAAACCTAATTAATTATGGAGAGGTAAGAGACCGTCCAAGGGGTAATGAAACCATCCCTGGATGGTCGTGGGATCGAATGACGATCACTCCATGAAATTCCAAAATTATTTGGAAGAGTCTTGGACCTAATATGTGCAATTGCGCAAATTAGGTCAAATCATGAAAATATGCGGGACTGGCTCATTGCGAGCCAAAGAGCCAACCTTGGTCGGTCAAGGTAACATGCTCTCGTTGTCAACATGTCCATGTCTCAGTCCTGAGAATTTTGATATTTTCTGGCGTGCGTTTGAGCAACCATTTGAGAAAATATGACAAAATCAGGGTTTTGCTGAAACTGAGGAAACTTCATGAGATGAAGGAAAATAATTATAAAATGAAGGAATGATGAAGCGTGGGACCGATGAGGCCGAGGCATGGCCGGCCGGCCAGTGACCACGGTCTCGTGGTGCTTTTCCTAATTTTATATTATTTTTCACGAATTTATGAAAATATCATGAAATAAAGGAATTTGTTGAAATTAAGGAGTTTCCTTGAAGTGAATGAGTTTCCATGGGATCAAGGAAGCAAATAATATTAAAATAATAAAAATAAAGGCGTGTGGGACCGACTAGGGCATGGCTGGTCGGCTTGGACCCGGTCCCACGAGTTTCCCTAATTTTTATGTATTTTCCGTGTATTTTTCCATGATTTGAAGGAATTTTCCTAATTTGAGAGAAATACCATGAAATCAAGGAGTTTCATGGGATGAAGGAAACTTTAAAATAATAATAATAAAATAAAGGGATGTGTTGGACCGGCTAGGGCATGGCCGGCCGGCTGGGGCCCGGTCCCACGAGTTTCCCTAATTTTATATTATTTTTCATGGATTTGTGAAAATACCATGAGATGAAGGAGTTTTCATGAGATTAGGTAAATAATAATAAAATAATGAGGAACCATGAGGTGTGGGACTGGCTGAGATCAAGGCATGGACGGTTGGCCAACAATCACGGCCCCACAATATTTTTCCCAATTTTATATTAATTCCTTCGTGCGAAGGAAACACCATGAAACTGAGGAGTTTCCTCAAAACGAAGGATATTTGTTCAAATGAAAGGATTTTCATAAGATCAAGGAAAATAACAAAAAATATGATAAAATATAAAACTGGCGTGGGATTGGCCACGGCACGGCCGGCCGGTCGATGAGCCCAATCCTCTGGCGCCTTGGTCAGTATCTTAATTATTTATTATTTTCTTTCCTATTTTGCATAGGTTCATCGTTTCGTCGTATTTTGAAATACTCGTTCGTGCGGTGATTGTTAGTGTATCATCGTTGAGTACACTTGCACCTTTTGAGCCGGGTCTTACTCAGAGGTAGCTTAGATGCCCGTGCATTGAATATTTATTACTAACCCATGGAATTCTGCTGGGAAGAACCATAGATTGAAGTAACGAAATACTGCGAAAAATATTTGAATATTTTCGGAAATTCAGTGGATGAATCCAATAATTTAGGAAAAATTAAGTTATGGCTCTATACTAGCAGAGCAAGCTGTCTAGGAGCATTAATTATTCTGACATGAGCTTGCTGGAGCTTCATATCCTTTATATAGTCAGGAAAACTCGTTGTTTGTATCCTGAAGACGTTATCGCTCAATACTAGCAGAGCAAGCTGTCTAGGAGCCGTTAATCTCGTGATTCTATATAGAAACATTTACTGAAGTGTTCAGTATTCATGAGATATGATGTTGTCCAGACGAGAGACTACATATCTGCATGTGCTCTGAGAGAAAGTATTCTCAGTCAGAGGATTCGATGATAGACCCGTGTCTCAATACTCACATCTGATTGCTGGATCAAGAGTTCGTATAATTATGGGTTTACAATTTTAGCCTTTCTCGAAGATCCACCATCTACCTTAAGTCCCCTGCTTAGTGAGGGAAGCCGTGTTCCTCAGTCAGCATTGAATGGTGATTTTCTGGTCATAAACAATATAAGTAATTGCACTTAGTCGTGAGTTAAGATGTTACCGGATTTTGATAGTACGAGCAAACCATGACTTGAATGAAGATCCCAGTGGCATGATAGAGCATCGTTTAATGAGCATAAATTGGTGTTGAACCGCTGGTTTGGACGATGGGACCTTGGTCGTTTAGGATTCGCGGGTCGGGCCCAATAAGGAAATCCTTGTTTTAGGAATAGACGCTCGTTTGTTCGTTAGTTTAAGGAACAAACAAAATAGACCTAAGTCTAATGATATAAAATTTTGTCTATGAGCTATCACGAAAACCAAAATTTTATCTTTGCGAGATTTCACAAAAATGGAATAAACTCTCGTTCCAAAGGTGAATGCTCGTACGAGAGAAAAGTTTTTTTGTTCTTTTGAAAAGACGTGCGTCTGTGATATGTAAGCGTTCACGGAAAATTTTATTTTCGATATGTGTTCACAAATTTTTGAAAATATACTCTCGCTTCAAAGACAGACGCTCGCGCGAGGGAGCAAAATATATAGATATATTTTCAAATTTACGTGAGTTTTACGTACATATTTATATATTTTGTAAAATCATGTTTTGATTTTGAACAACTGTTGAAAGTAGACAATTATATATGATGAAATAATGTCTCTATATGAGTTTTCACAATGTAAAATGGACGTCTGTCCAATTTTTGAAAAACCAGTGGATGTTAAAATTCATGTGGGTTGTTCACGGTTTGATGAAAATCAAGTCATGATTTTGAATAATGAATTTTGCTCAACTTTGCAGGTTTGAAGGAACAAGCAAATTTTCGAAATTTTGACGTTATAATCACTACAACTAGTGAAATTGTAAATAGGCAAGAGTTGGATTGTTACCGTTTCAGCACGTGCTTGTTTTTGGTATATCCATGACTCCATGTAGTTCGCCTTAGATAGTGGTGACTTCTGGTTAACAACACCCTTATGGATCTTCTGGCGAATGCTCCAGAAATATCAAGTCAACCATGAAGACTTTGGCAGATGTTCACCCTGGGATGAATCAACCTTTCAGAGACGCTGGAAAGCTGGTACTTTGTATGTCTCTCGATCATCTGCGAGTCATCCCTTACCAGCATAAGCACCGCCGACTTCAGCAAATGAGATTATCGGCTGACGGTGAAGTAAGGATTTGCGTTGATGGTGTAGCTCCTGATTCAGATGTGGATGAATGAAGAATTTCGTCATAATTCGTCATCAGAAAAATTCAGAAGTTAGGTCTTCATTGAAATTGTTGTAGAATCTTCGTATGATGTTGGATTTTCGCTGTATACCCATGTATCCTCATGCCCAGGAAATTTCCAAACTTTAAAAAAGAAGCTTTTTGAGTTTCGAGCATGTTTAGGATTCGAAATCGACGAAACAGTAAACTTCCAGGAGACCTTCAGAAAATTTTCAGATTGTATGCTGTCCAATGTTTCGGCCACATGTCCTTGCTCGTTTCTTCAATTTCTTTGAATTTTGGATATGTTGTAGAGGACATTCATACGAAGAGAATAGTATATGACTCATACCTAGATTCTTCACCAATTGCTCCCAGCTAGTCGGTTTGTACAGGACAGTGTAAAATCATCTCAGAGGAGCTTGTTGTAAAACACTTATGTTGTGTCTTTAGACCATTCACTTGTGTCTTGAACGGTTGGTGAAGGATTTTAATGTCATTGATTCGTTTGAGATCAGGACCCCTTGATTGATAGATGAGCATGGTGCTTGCAGTGCCATCTTGCTTATGTCAGTCGTAGAAACATCACTTCTGAAACCCTGGTCACGGGACCATAGTTGAGGTTGCTCTCGAGAGGGGATGATGTAATGACCATGGTTTCATGTCCCGGTGGTAGCATTACTTTTATGATGAATGATTAGCACCGGAGAGACCGACACCAGGACTGTGAAATTGATCGTCATGATCAGTGGACCGTCAGTCCCCAGTATTTTGTTCAATATCTCTCTTTCATTTTCCCTTCTTCTGGCAGGACCTAGATAGAGGATCCGGGTTGAAAAATTGATGTAAAGACCCAGGTGGTCGAAGTTGGAGGTACCTTGATGAAGGACTTAGCGAAAAGACCTGGTGGACACCGATCGACTGTGGAAGTTATGAATCCCGTCTAAGAATTGCTGCTTGCATGTTGTATGCTCAGGAAGCTGCAGGAACCTCATACGACGTCGGAATCTGATGCTTGACCCCAACTTTTGAAGCTAAGAGAATGAGTTGTCACATGAGAAAAGAATCACTCAATTCGGAGTTGTATAGGTCAGACAAAGAAGCGTGCACATTTGTGACTTGTAATCCCGTACAGATTTTTCATATTTCATAAACCTGACTGTAAAGGCCATATCTTTCAGCTCGTATGTCCGATCAATGCGCCCTTTTGGTATGTTGTAGAAGAAACATAGACGAACATCTTTCGTTGAGGAGGCATTGTACCACTCCTCGCCCATTGGTACGTTTTTGCAAACCCATGGCCTGAAGTGTGTTGTATCTCATTTGTAGAGGTGATGAGAACATCTTGTAGAAGACTTTGGATTATGCCCACTAGTCTTGCCAGCTTTGGGAAGACTTTCATGTGAGCATGTTATCAGGTCTACACATCTTGATATGAATCATTGGTTCTTAGAGGAGTCCACTTCATATGTAACACTTCAGAGAATGATTAGTTGATGAAGCCCTGAGGATGTTGCTTCTGAGACCGTTGTTGGTGCTGAGACCATGATTACGCTCCAGAGATCCTTGTCGATGCTGAGATCATGGATGGTGTTCCTCTAGAGATTATTGTTGATGTTGATACCATGGTTGAAGTTGCTCCAAATACCGAAAAGGCTATAACCATGATTATAGATATAATCTTTGCTACTTCATCCAGTGAGCCTTTTACATTCACGAACTAGTTGATGAGTTGAGCGTCCGTAAGATGAAGGTGTACTGAGAGTTCAACCTGAATGCTCCTGAAAGCATAACTTTACCACGAACTGGCTTTGTCAGTGAGTCGACATTGTTGCGGTAGATGGCATCAAGAGTTGTCATACTGGATGTGATTGGTGAAGAGTGAAAGTTCCTCAATCATGCAGGGGCTTGTGATGTAGCGAAAACTCGTTGATGAAGTTTCACGGAATCACCTCAGGTTGCCCAGTGTATATTGAAGGAGTTAGTGCCATCCATGATGTTGCATATGCTTCAGAAGTCTTATCATGGGATAATGAAGACTTATCGTT
Organism: Papaver somniferum; assembly: GCF_003573695.1. Classification (NCBI taxonomy): domain Eukaryota; kingdom Viridiplantae; phylum Streptophyta; class Magnoliopsida; order Ranunculales; family Papaveraceae; genus Papaver; species Papaver somniferum. The sequence goes on along the minus strand of NC_039362.1, from coordinate 129,264,368 downwards.
TAGTTACACTTTGATCGTGTTGGTGTTGAATCAATGTGTCATCGTCGAGATATTTGTGCTGAAGCTGTACTCTTTGATTGGGAGTACAATTATATGGCTTTTTTAGATGCTTGAGCGTTGAAGTGTATATTCCTTAACCATCGAATGTCTTAGGGGTTTGATCGTCTCCTCCATGGAGTATATTCTGTTGATCCATCATCCCTTTCGTTGCAGTAGTGCGATTCGACACTTGTGCAAACATCAGAGCTTTCTGATTTTTTGGAACACATGGACTTGCAGGAGAAACGCCCAAAGTGTTCTTTGCCATGTTTGGACGTCAGTAATGAATATTTCAGTGCTTGATTCGGAGAAACGTCAGATTCAACCGCTTGGTAAAATACTAATGTGGTGAATCTACCATTCATAACGTCTTGTAGAGTTTCTAGCATAATTAAGTCCCCATGCTAGGATAGCATGTGGGGAAATAAATGACATAGACATGGAATGAGACTTTCCTGAGCGCGGAACCTCTTGATGAATGTCTATGCATATTTTGCAGGTTCTTGCTTCAACCTCGTCGAAATTACTCAAAGTACTCTGATGATGGAATGTCCGTCAAATCTTCTGGATTAGAACTTTCTTCGTTGGAGAGATGTGTAACCAAAGGCGCTTTGTAAGTACTCATCTTTTCAGCATGGATCCACGCTCATCTTAAGGACATGTCATATCCTGGATCTTCTTGATTGATTATGTGAAACTTGGTTTCTGTCCAGGATGAACTTATGTTCACTTTGAGAATGATGTAGCCATAAGTATTTCCGAGCGCTCCTTCAAGGTCTCTGATTGATATGGAGCATGAGTATCTTCTTGTGGAGTGATGCATGTGGATCCGATAGTTTCCAGTGGAATGTTGTTGATGGAGGTGTCAGCATCGATCAACGTTCTTCCAAATTCGTTTCTTCTGAGATTGACTGTGGTAAGAAGTCCCCAGTCGTATATATCTTGGTCTGTGGCTGGAGGCTCAAGAAGTATTTTCGAAATGGACTTCTTAACACGATGTGGTTCAGTAATGTGAACATGTCTCTCCTTTGTGCCTTCGACATATAACGCAATTCATGTTCGACAAAGGATTGAACCGCCTCTTTGATAGGTTGTTCATAGAGTGTAAAGGTTCTGACTGGGAGAGGATTCTTGTGTACTCCTTCATTCCCCAGTTGAAGCTATTGTGGATCAACCTTCTCTTTGAAAATGTGCTTCAAAACTCCGCAGTCGCTTGTGGGATGATTGACGAACTTGTGGAAACAACAGTAACAAGGACTTTCCATGTCTTATTCAGTTGGTTCTTTCTTGACATATGGCAACTTGATTGCACCATCTTGGACCCAGGCATCCAGGATTTCGATCACCTATTCAATGGAAAAAGGAAAGTCAGGTGCTTCTTGATCAGGAACTCTTGTGCGTTGGTCATAGGCTTGTGCATCTTGCTTATCCTTCCTTTGTGCTTTTGAAGGAGCTGAGGTATGCTTGCGTGGAGGTTTAGCTTTCCGTTTTCTTCCTTCTGCAAAAGTATTTGTGGAAGGCTGGAGGTTTTACTTCTTCTTGATCAGACGTCTGCTACCTCGAGTGTCTCGCGATTCTTCAGCCTTTGTAGCTTTTGTTCTTTCCAGTAAAGCGGGAGCAGTAGTTGCCGATCTCTTCGCCGCTTCATGAAGCTCTGAGAAGGTCTGGAAACGAAGATTTTCTAATAAAGCTATGTATACCGGGATCATGCCGTTGATACACAAGTCTATCAGTTGCTGCTCCGTGACGTTTGGATCATGACAGTCCAAGGCCTGGGATCTGAATCTTTTCACGTAGTCATTGGGATGTTCATTGTTCCTATGAAACATTCGTCCAGGATCAGAGAGAGTAATTTGCTCTGACAAAAAGAAGTACTTTTTGTAGAAGGCATTAATCATTTCTCCCCAATTGTTGATAGTTCCTGGTGCGATGTTGTTGTACCAGGTGTATGCCATGCCTTTCAAGGATTTTGAAAATTGTTTGAGGCGAACAACATGGTTATTTTTATGTTCACCCAAGGCTTCCAGTAACCGAGAAACATGTTCCCGAGCATTGCCTGTTCCGTCATACAAAGTGAAGGTTGGAGAGGTATAACCTTTTAGAAGAGGAATCTTTTGCGTAGAAGCAGGGTACGGAGGCTGGTGACGATGGACATGTGGGGTTTTGTCTTTTCCACGGTTCTCCAGAAGGCATTCCAAATCCTCCCGAGTGATGAAGTTTGATGACTCCTTCGCCAATGGATTGTCTGCAGCTTTGCGGACTTCATCATCATCTACTGTATGAATCGGAATTACCTCAGGATCAGTGATAGACACATTTTTGTGTCTAATTTGTCCTCAATGTCAGTATTGTTGGAACTCTATTTTTGTACTAATATTGTGTTTTTATGTATTTTTAGGAAATAAACATTTTTGGAAAATTTGGCTCGAAAAGTTGATTTTGGTACCCGGAGGACACGTGTTATTCGGACTCCGAAGTTTGGATAAGGGGTAACCTAATTACTAAGGGGCACCCCCAGGTCACCCCAAGGCATCTGCTATTCGCACCCCAGTCCAGGATAAGGGGCACCTTCTTCAACAATTCAAATTCTCAAAATTGGCGGGAAAAATGTTCACACACAGGAGAATTTTCGATCGAAGAAATGAAGTAGTGTTAGGTCGATTCAATGGCTCAAACTTGGTAGGAAGATGTGATATAGCTTAAGAAACACATTTTGGGCATCGAATTAGATCGTATTTGGCTGGATAATCACCAGGTGATGAAAACATCAAGAACAGTTTTGGCGGGAAAAATTGTCTTGAACTGCCGTGACTAGGGTTGATGATTCGAAGGTGTTCCAGTTAGATTCAATGGCCCAAATTAAATGGGTTTGTTCCTAGGGCCTAGACAGAGCTGGTATGTGTGTTTTATTCGGTCAAGTTTGGTTAGATAATCGGTGGGAATCAAAACAGGGAAGATATTCTCAAATAGGGAAGATATTCTATTTTTGGAATTGTTGGATGGAAGAGACGTGCATGGGTTAACTCTATTGGCTGGAAACTTCTCCTACAACTCAGAGATGATGCGTGAAAGAGATAAACCAGGAAACAATCCGTAACGAATCAGAGAAATAAAGAAAAAAAAATATCGGAAAATATTCTTTTATGGCCGGATATTCTTGGAGTTATTACAAGGATTGGAGTGACCTGTTGTGTATAAATAGGTCCCTAGTGTCGAGCATAAGGGGCTAGTCAAGTTTAGGAAGAATTGGGAGAGGTTTAGAGCACTACAGAGCAAGAAAATCCAAGTTGCAGAGAGTCTGGTTCTGCTGCTGCTGCGAGGAGGAAGAACGTGAAGAACAGACTCTCCAGGACAGTCGTTTATAAACAGTAACATCGACTGTCTTCGTTGGGTCGTAGGTCTTCAACGACAACAGCACTTCACCTCTGTCGTTGATTATGGACGCCTTATGTTGGTCGCAAAATTCTGTTTTACATCATTTTCTTGTCTTTCTCTCATTGTAAAACACTTTTGAGCATCAATGAAATATTTTGAGAGTTTTTCCAACATGATGAGCGGCTAAATTCTTGGTGATTGAGGCAATGGAGGATCTATTCACTCATGTTTGATTGGTAATATTTTTATTTATAATTTCTTTAATTATTTACTTTATTTAATTCACTTGGATAAATATAAAAAAAAAAGGATAAAATGGTTTTCTTAATTAGTTGTGAATCAGTTAGATGTTTTATGCTTAGAATAATTCTTTGATAAATCATGCTTAAGGATTACAACTTAATATTTGGACACCTTTTAAATTAAAAAGTGATTTAATTAAAAAAAGAGCTTAATAATAATTTATGAAATATTATTTATAACCAATCAACTTGGAGTGGTAGTGAATCCTGAGCCTTAATCCTTCTAAATCTTGACATTGCTATTAATTTCCTTCATTTATTTATTTGTTTAAATCTAAAAAAAAAAAGAGTTACCTTCACAAGTTCGAAAAGAACCCAGTTTTTACCACTATCTACAACAACATTTGAAAATATATCAATCAGCGTCTGAGGTTTTTTCCTTCTCTTTTCCTTTTCCTTGGGTCTTCCCTGACATTGCATCAGTGAGAGCCTTTAGTTGATTAAATAGCTCCTTCTGTGTTGTAGCCATATCGGTTTGATTCTTTGCAAGAGTCTCTTAAATTTTGATGAGATCAGCAATGGTAGGTGGTGGATTTCCTCTGACTTCCTCAGGGTGTCGGACGAACAAAGGATGACCCTCCGCGTTGACGTGAGGAGGAGTAACATCACCACCGTCAGTGTTAGAGGACGGAATCGTTTCCGTGATATCCTCGTTGTCGTTGTTGTTGTTGTTGCTAGTGCTAGCGCCGTTTGCGTCGGAACCTGTGACTAACCCATACCTAAAACCGGCCATCTTGTGAAATTGTGAGATTGCAACCGAGAGAATGATCTCCCACTGTGGTCGCCAATTTGTATATGGGGCAAAACGATTTGCTTGTTTTCACGGGATTGAGGAGACGACCGTAGGGAGGAGACTCCTTGAACCGAGCGAAATGTTCAACCTCAAACAGATGCACTGCAAGAAGGGAGTGCTTTAAATTCGAGAGATCAATCTGTAGTACTTCGGCCTAAACAAAGACAATGGTTGTTCCAGAGTAAATTCGTTCATAAGAGAGGATGGGTCGATCTGTAGGAGGGAAGCTGAGAAATGTGTGGAATCAATGGTAATCAAAGACTGTAGGTTTGTTGTGAAATCTGAATAAGATAAGTTCTGAATGATTGAATTTGATCTGTTGAGAGTAATTGCTCAAATGATGAGTTGTTAAACTCGTGCTGTCTGTGAGACGTGAGATTATTCGTTCTCTTCAATCATGATTCAGATACTTATTTATATTGCTGGAATTGTAGACACCATGATCCCATGAAGTGTGACAGCTGATGGAATCAAAGAGTGGGGAAGTGGAAATCGTGTTTGAAACCAGTTGCTCATCGTGCGGAGACTTGGTCGATTTTCCATCCACTACTTTGTTAACTCCTTCAACTGATTGCACGACTTGCTCACATTCCATCGTGTGTATGAACACACGTGCCGTAGACCGCCAGACCAAAACCCTAGTTGATATCCCCCCAAGTGACACGATTGATGTCTCGTGAACGTGGAGTCTGTAGGGCAGACGTGTATTTAGTCAGTTGCTGACTTCATGGGACGATGAGTCCATGTATTTGCTGAGTTGAACATGATTCTGCAAAATGTTCTGAAACTCATGATTGAACGTGTTTGTTGAGACAGAGGTGTAATTCTCACGTTGAGGTGACCAAGTATTGCTCATTCGATGAATTGTTGAATATTGATAGTTGAACCAATATTCCTTGGTTTGAGCAAATATTGTTCATCTGAGCAAGTATTGCTCGTCTGATGAATTATTGGTAGCGTGATCAAAATAAAACATTAATTAGTATACTGGTAGTTGAACCGAGCATAATAAATAAGAATACTGATCATGAGATCGTCATAAAGTTATTAGTCGAGTCGGGAATTATGATCCTTGGACTCAGAAACCCTAATTTGATCAATTGATGACCAATTGATGGTTTATTTGAGAATTAACCATGGAATGAAGGAGGACCGGCTACATGAGACTGTGGGTCGATTATGTAGCGTTCATATGCTCGCGTGAGCAAAATACCAAGATCTATTGAAGAGTTGGTGATTTTTTGATGAAAGAATGATTGAATGCTGGTTTAATCATTTATTCGAAAAATGCTCGTCGGAGCCTTAGGTGATAAAATCTAATTAATTATGGAGAGGTAAGAGACCGACCAAGGGGTCATGAAACCATCCCTGGATGGTCGTGGGATCGAATGACGATCACTCCATGAAATTCCAAAATTATTTGGAAGAGTCTTGGACCTAATATGTGCAATTGCGCAAATTAGGTCAAATCATGAAAATATGCGGGACTGGCTCATTGCGATCCAAAGAGCCAACCTTGGTCGGTCAAGGTAACATGCTCGCATCGTCAACACGTCCGTGTCTCAGTCCTGAGAATTTTGATATTTTATGGCGTGCGTTTGAGCAACCATTTGAGAAAATATGACAAAATCAGGGTTTTGCTGAAACTGAGGAAACTTCATGAGATGAAGGAAAATAATTATAAAATGAAGGAATGATGAAGCATGGGACCGCTGAGGCCGAGGCATGGTCGGCCGTCCAGTGACCACGGTCCCGTGGTACTTTTCCTAATTTTATATTATTTTTCATGAATTTATGAAAATATCATGAAATAAAAGAATTTGTTGAAATTAAGGAGTTTCCTTGAAGTGGAGGAGTTTCCATGGGATCAAGGAAGCAAATAATATTAAAATAAAAAAAATAAGGACGTGTGGGACCGGCTAGGGCATGGCTAGCCGGCTTGGGCCCGGTCCCACGAGTTTCCCTAATTTTTATGTATTTTCCGTGTATTTTTCCATGATTTAAAGGAATTTTCCTAATTTGAGAGAAACACCATGAAATCAAGGAGTTTCATGGGATGAAGGAAACTTTAAAATAATAATAATAAAATAAAGGGGCGTATGGGACCGACTAGGGCATGGCCGGCTGGCTGGGGCCCGGTCCCACGAGTTTTCCTAATTTTATATTATTTTTCATGGATTTGTGAAAATACCATGAGATGAAGGAGTTTTCATGAGATTAGGGAAATAATAATAAAATAATGAGGAACCATGAGGTGTGGGGCCGGCCGGGATCAAGGCATGGCCGGTTGGCCAACAATCACGACCCCATAATATTTTTCCCAATTTTATATTATTTCCTTCGTGCGAAGGAAGCACCATGAAACTGAGGAGCTTCCTCAAAACGAAGGATATTTGTTCAAAGGAAAGGATTTTCATAAGATCAAGGAAAATAACAAAAAATATGATAAAATATAAAACTGGCGTGGGATTGGCCACGGTATGGCCGGCCGGTCGATGAGCCCAATCCCTGGCGCCTTGGTTAATATTTTAATTATTTATTATTTTCTTTCCTATTTTGCATAGGTTCATCGTTTCGTCGTATTTTGAAATACTCGTTCGTGCGGTGATTGTTAGTGTATCATCATTGAGTACACTTGCACCTTTTGAGACGGGGCTTACTCAGAGGTAGCTCAGATGCCCGTTCGTTGAATATTTATTAATAACCCATGGAATTCTTCTTGGAAGAACCATAGATTGAAGTAACGAAATACTGCGAAAATATTTGAATATTTTCGGAAATTCAGTGGATGAATCCAAGAATTTAGGAATAATTAAGTTATGGCTCTAAACTAGCAGAGCAAGATGTCTAGGAGCATTAATTATTCTGACATGAGCTTGCTGGAGCTTCATATCCTTTATATATTCAGGGAAACTCGTTGTTTGTATTCTGAATACGTTATCGCTCAATACTAGCAGAGCAAGCTGTCTAGGAGCCGTCAATATCGTGATTCTATATAGAAACAATTACTGAAGTGTTAAGTATTCATGAGATATGATGTTGTCCAGCCGAGAGACTACATATCTGCATGTACTCTGAGAGAAAGTATTCTCAGTCAGAGGATTCGATGAGAGACCCGTGTCTCAATACTCACATATGATTGCTGGATCAGGAGTTCGTATAATTATGGGTTTACGATTTTATCCTTTGTCGAAAATCCACCATCTACAGATTGATTTTCGATTTTTATGCTAAACGAAAAAAGGTAAAGCATCTGCACATGTCCATATGTAATTTATATTGACATGCGATATTTCAAAACCTAAAATACTCACCGCTACATACCAATATATAGTGTTAGAAAACTAATACATATGAAATGTTAAAAATACTTACATATCAACTAACAAGCGTGTACTACATATCAGTATGTTGTCTGATACTTCTATGATCTAATGATGTAGTTTTACAGGTGGTAAGTAGAAGTTCATTGCTCGGACTTTTATGAAGATTGGTTTTAAGATTAATAGAAAAAATATTTTTAAGGAAAAACTAATTTTGTTGACCAAAAAGAGAGAGACTAGGGTTTCGTATTCCAATACTTCTAACGGTTGTAACAATTAATTTCTCTAATTTACTCTCAAAACTACACAAGACAATTTTGAACCCAATCTCATGCCTTGGAAAATTTATCATTAATAAATAGCAATTCGACTCAAGTCGATAATCTAAGGCCTAATTTTCCTTCGCTTATAAAAGATCGGTAGCTAAACTACCCAATACAGTTATTATGAAGCATATAAAGAAGAGAAAATTTCTAGACAATTAAAACTAATTGTAGAGTAATAATTAAAAGAAAATTAAATATCAAAACTTACATGCTAGAAGTAGTTTCTTCCTCCACCCTAGCGGAGAAATTACTCCATTATTACAAAAGAGAAATTAAAACAATGAAATAAAAACTCTAATCTCCGGACCTCCCCTTTTTCTTGTATCCACAACGTATTTATAGCTTTCAAAGGAATCCACTTTCCTTTTCTATTCACCACTACCACATCATCACCGAATGAGAATAAGCCACATGTCAAGACAATGAAAAATCCTCCAATAAGAATGTGCCACGCGTCAAATAAGATAATTCTCATGCATTTACAATTTTACTTATTTGGGAATTATTTATTCTTTATTAACTCCAACCATAAAGAATAATATTCTTTCCATACTATATATATATTTAATTTCCATCAATTACTCCATGTAGATTTCTTACTTAACACTTTTATTTTCTTCATTAAAATACTAGCCCTTAACCCGTGCCGTAACGGCACGGGCCATGATGTTGGTTCATTTTTAATATATCGTATAATTTGTGTCCCGAATACTTATCAACTCCTTATGATTTAATATGGGTTTGTCATAAAAATAGTCGGGATTTTCCTCTCTTTTTTTCTTGTTTTTTTAATATTTTACCACATGAGATTTGCTCAAACGAAAGAAATATAATCTTAACTTCCAGACAATTTTTTATTTAGGTTCATTGCTTATAATGAGATAATGGTCTACATGAACATGGAAGTTTAAATATTTTTTGGAAATATGTCGTCAGCAGCGCTCATCTCAGTGAAATCAACTAATCAATATCGTCCATAAAAGTCTCCCCATACTCCTATTTCGCTCCAGATGACTCATTTATCATGGTCATGTTGTCGATCCTCCAAATAGGCAGAGAATAATATTTTTTTGCATCGAACGGATGATACAAACTATCCAATGTGACATGATTTTCCTGTAATTTTTCAACACCCATCAGATGACAATGTTTAAAATGTGTACCAATTACCTTTTTGAAGGGATTGTATATATGCAAACCTCTGCCATCAAATCTTCAACAAAGTATTGTTCCCAACAGTTCGCCTTAATGAAGGCTTTGGTAACTTCAAAAGTTTTGGACATTTTGTCACTTCCATATGTTCCTACTTCACTTGGAATACAATTTGGCGACATATTACCTCATAAAGAACCTTGAACACATATTGTACTCCCTGACCCTATTTCAAATTTATAGGTTGTTAATAGATCCTTTACCAAAAGTTGACATCTTCTACATTGAATATTTATAAAAAAAAATAATGGTATTGTGGATCGTTGCTTTCTAAGATTGTAGTTTTCAAAATTGGTCTCTTCAAGTCCCACGGCTTTCTAAGTTTATATATCCTGTTTGCTTTTAACATTTTAGTTAGCCATATTATGTTTGTTACTAACTTTAAACTTGATGTCATTTTCTACTGTGAACTTTATGTGATTTCAGAATCGAAATAGTTATACCTCTTTCATTCGTATCAAGTAATCCATCGCATATCCCAACAATTCTTCTACAACAATTCCTTTGTTTTGTTGTTTCCGGACCATCGGTAGCCATTATTATCAAACGCAGTCTGTCTAATTTTTGTTGATGTTATGTATTTGCAATGTTCATTTTTCTTAAATAAATAGATTGTGGAAAAACTAAAAAAAAAAAGAACATAAGTGTTTCATCGGGTCTAAGTTACTATATCCAAAATACTCCGGACACTGCTTCTGGTGCCTTGTTTCCTCAAATTCATCGTTGCATTCTAGACAATACATGCAACACCAATCATTTGCGAAGTGTGGTCAATGTATCCCTTACTTGTAATAATAATAACAACACGTCAATATTTTTCAAGGCGTCCAGTTGTAAATGGTATGAATCTAATGGATTTGAATTGTACCTCAATCTTAGATATCACCTTCTTCTCACATAACATAGCAATTGAGGAAGGACAAATCTTGACCACTCTTTACATAGGCAAAGTTAGCCAAACTATGTTTTGAAATTGTCTTACGTGGAAATTATTATTAATCCATATTTTAGTCGTCTCCTATCGAATCCGATCTAATTAGTCTTATACAAAGTTAATCTTAAATTTTTGACCTTATTTCTTGACCAAATTATTGAAGTATTCTCAGTGATGTTCTGGTTTGTGTGATCTACCCATCTGTATCTACTCTACCTTCTAACCCAGTGAATGAAACCTATACATATTGATCCGTAATTTGATATTGTTGATTTGTAATCAATCTTAGATATCACCTTCTTCTCACATAACATAGCAATTGAGGAAGGACAAATCTTGTCCACTCTTTATATAGGCAGAGTTAGCCAAACTATGTTTTGAAATTGTCTTACACGGAAATTATTATTAATCCATATTTTAGTCGGCTCCTATCGAAGTCGATCTAATTAGTCCTATAGAAAGTTAATCTTAAATTTTTGACCTTATTTCTTGACCAAATTATTGAAGTATTCTCAGTCATGTTCTGCTTTGTGTGATCTACCCATCTGTATCTACTCTACCTTCTAACCCAGTGAATGAAACCTATACATATTGATCCGTAATTTGATATTCTTGATTTGTAATCAAGATGTCGCATGATTTGAGAATGTAAAATATAAAAAATATTCTATAAACATCGGAGGCGAAATTTAGATTTATGATTTAGAGTTTTTTATGATGATTTTGATGAACAAACAAATATTTTCAAACAATTGTTGTCTTTGTAGGTAGTTGTCGTGAAACAACTCGACATTGATGGTCTTTTAGGGAAAAAAATGTAATAGTACTTGAGAGAGCGATAATGTTCTCTTACGCGGGCATACCAATTGCCTTTATATAATACGGATACCGTTTCGGTGATCCAACAGTCATGATCATATTGTCTTATACGTTTCGGTATCATCCTCGAAATATTTGATTTTTGTCCTTATCAATGGTGCTAAAACAACCAATTACATCTTTCACAATACAATGTTGCATGTTTCGTGAAGATTGTTTTTTACTCGGTCAATAAAACTCACTAAAAAGCAAAAACTATTATTATCCACTACTATTACCAACACCCACCACCATAAAAACCATCCACTGCCACTATTTCTTCCACCAATAGTAATGTTACCGCCTCCACCATTCACAAAAACCCGCCACCGTTTATACTAACACTACTTCCACTACCACCATTAGAATTAATATAGCTTTTAGTACAATTATTTATTAATAAAATTATGTATTTATGTTAGATTATTAAAGGGACATTTATAATAGAAATTTAATTAATCATTATGAACAATCAATGAGACACTAATTAATAAAGTTAAACAAACCCCAGCGATAAATTTATCTTTGCCAAGGAAAATCCTGACCACTCTTTACATAGACAAATCGATAATAAATAATTTCATATGTTTTGATCTTGATTCGTGTCGTTCTTTTAATTATTACATAACATGACAATTGATTGCACAAATTTTTTAAAATGGACATGTGTTTTATCGAGTTTATTTTAATATTTGAATGATCAACCACGTTTTATACTTTATAATATAACGTTACATATTTTGTGCCATTACAAAATTAGCATAATATGTTTTTTTTCACCAATACCCGCCACCACCATAAAACCATATGAATCCATTTTTTTTTATCCACCACCACCTAGTGGCAGAGCCAAGGGTTGACTAACCTGGCTCTAGCCCCTTCAATTTTTAATAACTACATGAATTTTTTAGTTTATTTTATAAATAGTACTTTGTCCATATATATTTATGGTTTTGTCCACCAAAGTTTACATGTTTTTTTTTTTAAAAAAAGTAGGCCTCCTCAATGTCAATTTTTTGACTCCACCACTGCCACCATCACTGCCGCCCACCCCATATAGGTTGTTGGACGCAATTCTAATTTTCAATCACAAATGCCATGTATGAGGTTTAGATTGAACAAAATGTCGTCAATTGATTGGTTTCATTATTATTTTTTCCGTGTATATATTCTTTTTTGTATTGCAATCAATTTTATTTTAACATTAAAAAATCATGATTTATACGATATAGTACCAAAGATAACAGGGGTACCATTTGGGTGATCCAACTACGATCATGAAAATATTATCTTGTATGATATCATTTCGGAAATATATGGTACCTTATATTATCAAAAGTGTTAAAAACAACCAACCACATCTTCCACACTACGATGTTATCGATGTTGTAACGACAACATAAAATTAATATTGTCCATCACTACTCACCAGCACTCACCGTCACTACTTCTTCCACCACAAACCAGGGCGAAGCCAGGATTTTGAGGAAATAGGGAGAAAAAACTCTTGGCAAGTTGGATACATGTGAAAAATGGACTTCGTATCCCATTTTATGATAAAAGAACAAAAATAAATATAATTTTGCTTGGCGCCGCCCTTAACCACCACTAATCTTTCGGCCCCCACCTCTTCTACTACTCATTGTCGCCAAAAATGTCTATTGATATTACTTATCAAAATTACTTATTAATAGAAATACATATTATAATTAATTAAGAAAACATTTATAATTAAAAAATGATTAGTCATTTATTATGAGCAATTAGTGAAACACATATTAATAAAACACTTTATAATGAATAGATTATTTATTATGTACAATTATTGAAACACTAATTAATAAAACAATTATGATATTTAAGTTGAACAAACCACCACCGTTGATTTATCTTTTCTATTAATTCCAACCAAGGTGGAACACTGGTTAGAGGCCACTCTTACGACACAATAGGTCATGAGTTCGAACCTCCCCGTTATAATTTTTGAAAATCCATATCTTGACTTGAATATTCATTTTTCATTCATAATATTGGAATTAATGCCACGCGTGCGAGTTGTAGGGGTGGTCAGGAGAACCACATCCCTTGATTTATCTTTGTCTGGACAAATCCTGGCCACCACTAACACAGGCTAACTTATCCTAGCTTTGTTTTGTAGTAATGAAATATCTCCATATATCTTTTTAATATCTTGTAAATGATGTCGACATAATGGGATCCACATTTTCCACACTCCCATATTGTTTTTAAAAGGATAGGTTTTGCAATTCAAAAAGGGCTTGCAGCGCAGTTTGTTGCCCGCTTGCCTGCTATGTAATTTTTAATTTGCAATAAATTAAAAAAAATATTCAAAGGTTATTTATGTAAACTACTCCTACTTATAAATAAATAATGAAATAATTCTACATCTTCTTCCTTTTGGGCCTAGCCCATTAAATTATAAATCACTTCATTTTCTCCATTTTACGAGCGGTCCATTGAGCTTAATTTCCCAAAAACACCTACAAATATAAAAAATAGTAAAATAAGTACAAAAATGAGCATTAATAATATAGAAAATTGAGACAAAGTAGACACATAAATGCGTCTATCATCTAACACTACATTTTAGAATAAGTATATGTAAGACACTATTGAATAAGCACCACTATCAATATGTAGTGTTTTTAGCGTTAAAAAATACTTACATATCAACTACATATTGCCATGTACTGTGTGAAACCTGCTTTGAGATTGAATAAGCACCAATAATAATATGTAGTGTTTGTAGTGTTAAAACCAAAACAGAAATCAACAACAGCTAAATCACCAACAGTTAGAAAGGATAAGAAAAGTTATTCCTGCTTCACCAATAGTTAGTAATTTTGATACATATGTCAATGTTGTGTTTGCTTATGAATATGTAGTGATGTTTTGATACTGTTTTTGGATATTTGTTTTGATACTATTTTTGGTTTACAACAACAACAAAAAAACAAAAAAAAAGCAGCAGCGGCTACTACTACAGCAAAAGCAAAAAAGGCGATAAAGGCTGATAATCTTTCACCAAAAGCAAAGGGGAAAAAGCACTTGTCCTGAGAGCTGCTACTCCTTCACCAAAAATAAAGGGGAAGAAAGCAAATGTACCCATGAAAGAAGGTATGTAGTACAACTACATATTACCAAAGGGAAATAATAATATGTAGTGTTTGTAGTGTTAAAACCAAAGTAATAATTCTTAATAATAATATGTAGCGCTAAAACCAAAGTAATTCTTAATAATAATATGTAGTGTTATAACTACATATCAATATGGTATATCGATATGTTATGTAATGTTTATAGATTCTTGTTATTATGTAGATGGTAATAAGCGTAAGAAAGCAGCTGGAAAACCACGAAGTTTATATCGAGACGGTTTCAGGGGCTTGTATGGGCTTGTGAAGAATATTAAGACCACATAAAAACTTAAGTTGAGTAACTTGCAGCTGCAGCTGATCGCTGAAGCATCATATGGGAATTTGTTCCTAATGTTCTGGCACACAAGTTTTGATTTAGAACATTGGTTGAAGCTTGAAGATGCAATCATCAAAATGTTACGCTGTTACAAGAGAGGTCAAGAGCCAAACAAGCTTACATTTTACTTTGTAAGGCATGACACACCGTATGAGATGGTATCCACACCAGAAGAAATGGCACTCGTTTATGGGATGCCAAGAACGCCAAATAGGGAATATCAAGATTTAAGGCTTACATTTAAAAGTGGATGGCGTGAAATTGCATTCTTCAGAAGGACTTTTCCTGCTGGGATGAAAGCTGGTGATAAAGTGACTAGGCCAATGATTGTGAAGGCAATCTTTAAAATCCTTAAAAGAACACCAATTAATGTAAACTCTGATAAAGATTCTCTGCAAAGCATGGATGATCAATCACATGAATATTCTCAAGAATCTGAGGAATACGAGGAAGATGCTGAAGATCTTGTTAGGCTTATCTGCCTATTTATGTGCACTTTATTATTTTTCACAATAAAGGATGCAAACGCTTTGACTGAAAAATATATTGGTTTTTTGTTCTTGATCTTGAGAAGACCAAGAATATTTCATGGCCTGACCTTATTCATTCTTACTTAGAGCGAGAGCTGAATGAAAACGAGGAAACCGTAGAACACACTAATGGTTGTGCTGTTTATTTGTTGGTATGATTGTATATACTTTAAACTCTTTTGTTTTGTGTGTTTTCTACATTTTGATAGTATATCTAACACTGCATATCAATACTTACAGCCTTGGTTTGCGGAGCATACCCATTTGCTGGAGCCAAAGCCTATAGTGACAGAACCTGAAGGAATTATGTGCCAAGAGTGGATAGATGGAATCATACAAAGATATGTACTGAGTTCCTAAAGGATATTGATCTTTCTGAGTATGAGGTAAACTTGTAATGCATATTTTCTCGAAAAAAAATACATATTGATAAGTACATAAAAATAACATTGTAGTTATATATATTCATATGTAGTGATATTTGCATCGTGTTACTTTGTCGTGCCAATATGTAGTTATTAGCATTGAATATGTGGTGATACATATCAATATGTAGTGATAGATACGTAAAAGAAAGACGGATATCTACTATGTAGTTGTGATAGAGAAGAAATATATTTCTGGTAATATCTAATATGTAGTTGCTTTTTACATTCTTGATTTGTACAGTTTCATGATGAATTCAAAGACGAGTATACAAACCATGAAAAAAAAAATATTAATCGTATCTCAAGAAGGATTAAAGAGAAAGAAAATACTGAAACTTCCGTTGAAGAAGATGAATAATCTGAATCGGAAGAAGATAAAGAAGAAAAAAATGGAAGTCCAACGGAAGAAGAGAAAGAAGAAGATGACTCAGTATTTGGGGGAGATGATTGGAAAATAAAATACAATGATTTGAGGAGTATAGTATCTTCTAAATAGAGCGAAGTGAACACAATGCAGCAAGAGGGAGCAACGGTTGACGCTTCAAAGCTTGTGCTGATGATGCATGAAATTTACTTGAAAACTTTCCCTTTGCAGAGAGAATCCATCCATGAATATTATGTTATCTTGGGATGTACACCTACTCAAAGCAACCCCAATGAAGATTTGGATGTGGACCCAACAGTTGAAGTCAAAATGCAAGTTTCTCCGAAAGATCAAACAAATGTTAATGCCACCTCTGAAGTTGGTTTGTCAACAACACCTGCAGTATTGAAGTTCCGTGATGTTGAAGTTCAGCGTTCTGAGGTTGGAAGCTGAGCTAGATCTAATTTGGAGCAAAAAGTCAAAGAGATACAAGCAACAAAAAGAAAGAAAGAAAGAAAGAAAGAAAGAAAGAAAGAAAACACACAAGTAAGTAGCATACCAGTATATAGTCTAAGTATGTTACTTGATAAAAAGGCTCAGACATAACCAAACACAATAGGATTTCTTATAGTAAATAGGAATTAATGTTTGTGCGATTTACTTTAATTATAATAAAAAAATTATAATACAGAAATATAAAATAAATGGCACAGCAAGATTTTGTTAACGAGGAAACCGCAAATGCAGAAAAACCCCGGGACCTTGTCCAGAATGGAGTACTCTCAGGATTAAGCCGCTACACAAAATTACACTTAACTTCGTATAGTTGAGACCAAGCAACTAAATCTATAGTTCACCTAGTTCCGTTTGTATTCCCACGCCTCCAACTTATAAATAAGTCACGTACTTGGAACAATTCCTTTGGTTCGTATTTCAAACAGTAAAGGAACAACAAATCATTTTGGTATCAACTCTATTCAACCAAGTGATATGAGTCGGACAAAGGCTCTTCCGTTTATCTTAACATAAACTCCTTCGTTAGGTCCTTAGATCTATCTTATGTTCAATTACCTAAGTAATCGTTTAAGATTAAGCCAAGAACACTCTTAATCGAAAGAATTGTGTTGATGCCGATCTACTCAATTAATCAATCCAATCTACCACAAGGATAAACCGATTATTAATCGGATCCTCTTTTACCAAAACAAGTATTGTGCACACCAAAGATTATAAACCCAAGTCAGATCTTCAATATCTTCTTTGTCTTCAAATCTTCTTAAATCTTCAATAAAAACCTGCACACAATCACTTGATCAATCTCTTGTGATTAATCACGCACAGAACGAAGTTTGTTAACAATGGATTATCACAAGACCGTCTTTAGAACTCACAACAGTCTAAAGATCCCTGTCGAAACTCTGAACTAGTTTGAGTGAATCTTATATCAGAAGAGAAGATTCTCAAGAATAAACAAACTAGGTGCAATCAGATTTCAACCACCGTTATTCAATCAAATCAATCGAAAACAAAAGATAAACCACAATTATCTAGTTTCCAAGCAACGGTACACGCTAGAGCTTCTCAATCCCAAAGAAGACTTTAAACTGAGCGGTCGTAAGAGATTTCGCCTAATTAGGTTACTCTCCTCTCCGAATAGGTGGCTACACCATTAACAACACCAAAAGAGGAAGTCTGTTGTTACGAAGGATTTGTTTGCTAGAAAGGAAAACTTTAAGTATTTATAGACAAGGAAGTTTGGACACCAAGGAATTTCCAAAACCGAAAATATTCTCAAGATATTCATTAAAGCACAAATTCGGTTTCCATAATTCCTGAAAATGCTCTGTCCAAAAATAATGATCGAAATCTCTCGGAAAATCTAATTAGTAAATGCACATTACTAATTCTGTAATTTCCAGACAAAATGAAATTAATAACCTTAATTAAAAGATTCTTAACTTACTTATGTTTCGATCCTGGGATTCTCTTCCCTTAGCCGTTAAAGAATATCTTTGTACAATTAAAGAAATAAACATTCACATCGCATGTTCAAAGTATGTTGACATCCTTACTTTGTAAGTTCTCTTTCACACTTACAACCTTGAAACCGATTTGCCACACTTCCAAACAAGTTTAGAATTGGTTCATCTGACTTTCAAGAACTATGTGATTAATCAAACCAACATTCAATCACAATCATGGGTTTAACTTTTCCACCAAAACAAGTTTCGGTTCTACCTCCGTGTGAGTATTGTGCATAGTCACGCTAGCTTTCCAAAATTCGGTTGACTAGGTACTAAGATCGGTTCCCCACATATATATGGTATCTAACTTATATGTGTTGCACATGTCCATTCCCCTTTGCCTAAAAACGTGTTGCACATGTCCATAGGATTGGTTCCCCTTTCTTCTATAAACCTCGCTGCACCCCATACAAGGATCGGTTCCCCTTTGTGATGCACTAAACCTCTTACTAGGATCGGTTCCCCTTTCCCATATTTGGTCAGACAAAACACAAACCCGATCATACCATCTCAGGTGATTACTTAAGATCGGTTTCACTAATAAAAGTCATACCAATACATAAGTCAGGCCTTTGTGAATAGTTCTACCAAGAACACAAACAAGTTGTGAGCGGTTATACTCAATCACACATATTGGTTGTTCATAAGATATGCAATAAATAGCAAAATCAATAACACCTGGCAATTTTCTTTTCGGTTCAAAAACAAGTTTATGAACTTAATTTCTTAGAACACATGTAAACATTGTTCGCTAGGATGAAATCCTCACCTCATACCCATACATAATCACAATAGCATTCAAATGATTATGACGATGTCTTATCTACAAAGTTTAATGGTTAAGCAGTAAACCTCGTATTGTATTCCTTAATACTATGTCTATCTATAGTTCAAATATGCTTCGTAGTTATGTTTTCAATATGCACGACTTGAAAAATACGTTAGGGAATGAAACAGTTCAAGTCAAATATCACTAACCTCAAGTGGAAGGATAATTGTTGTCGTTGTAGCTCCTTGTTTCTTCACATCTTCAAGACTTCACAATACTTGTAATGTCTCATATCCTAATACTTTCAAGCTAACCTATACGAAGTTGACTCTAGTACAAAATCAAGCGACTATTAACATGAGTTTTGATTCACTAAAATATGACAACCAAACTTGACATACCAACGCTTGATGGATTCAACCGAGCCATGCTCTAACAAGTACAATTCTTGGTGATTCATAAATCACGCGTGTGCCATTTTATTAGGGTACACATACCCTATAACTTCAAGAGACTCTAATAGAAACCTTATGGCTATATTAATCCCTTTTAGTTGGGAATTGGGATCATTCTCTAAGAATCTTTAGTCCCACGGAAAATTTCTCTATGGCAGTTTTAGGAAGTTGGATAGCATGGAGGACAAGGGGACTTTGAGTCTTATACTAACACATCAATTCACATTTTAAATTTTGTGTGCGGATTTATATTTCTTGAATATGTCCAAAGGCTTTTTCATAATTCATTATCATAAAGCAGTTATCTATCTTGTATTGTATCAATTCAATGGTTCAAAATGCTCCTCCTTGGTTCAAAATGCTCCTCCTTCCACTATATATCAATATGTAGTGGTAGATATTTACATTCTTGTAGTGGTATATACCATTATATATTGCTATGTATTGTTACATAACATGTTACATAGCAATACATATGTAAGTAGGTTTATGTTGACAGTTTGAATTGCTTTTTGTAGACTGATCCAGTTGAAGTTAAGCAGGTGTTTATGGGTGAAAACTATATATTTCTGCTGGTTTTGGTAATTTTGGGTGTGTATGGATGAGAAATGAATCTCAACCTTAAACAAATGCACTACACGGGAGTGCGTTTGATTCGAGAGATCAATCTATACAATTCTGGCCTAAACCAAGAAATTGTCGTTCCAGACTTGCTTCGGTCACAAAGTGAAGGAGATGGGGTTGATCTTAGAGAGGAAGAAAAGAAGGTGTTGAGATTATGAAGGTGTTGGCTGTTTATGACTTGTATTAGAATGATGAACTGGCTTGCTCAATGAAAGCTATCAGTTCTGGGTTTTTTCTGGATACTGTGACAACACTTGGTTCTTTCTGTCTGTGTTGTTTGAAAATAGGTGAAGGACCTATTTATACAAGTCATTGAGCGCAATCCTCATCTCGTAGGAAGTGGAGGAGTTGAAGTGATGGAGTAGTGGGGTCGTGTAGGAGTGGTGATTGTCACACGATCACACCTTTGCCCACTTCCCTCATCACTGTTAATCATCCACCTTTTCCTGACACGTTCTTGTAATGGCGTGTTGCACGCTGCACGCTGTAAACCTCCAGACCAATACCGCAGTAAGTATCCCCCATTTTGTGACATGCTTGATGTCTCGAATAAGCGGATCGTGGGACCCACCGCAGGAAATAGCATACGGTGCTATTAAGTTAAATAACTAAGTTATTAAGAAATCAATATTTATGAAATATCGTGTATGCTCGATGCATGTAATGCGTCGAAAACAATCAATATGTATGAAACATCATTGTTTTAAATCTTAACCGAATAAGTCGCGGATTAAACATCTTAAAACAGCATCACGTCCAACCATCTTCGAGCGATCGTTTGGGGGCCACACGGGTGAGCCATCCCCCGGTCGATCACTCCCTGTGACAGAGTGGAGGACAGTGATCATCGAGATGCTTCATTGGTTGCCTAATCTTTAACCTATGCTCTCCGACCAAGCTGGAAAAGTTGGACGGACGAGATGGTTTACGGCATATATCTACGACCGTTGATGGAATTTTAGGGTTTTTAAGAGGTGCGCAAGCATCCCTCTTTGGCTTGATCGAATTCAAGCATGGGCGTTATTTTTGGTGGGACCGATCGGTCACGCATGGAGGCGGTTCGTTGTTGTGCACGTCTATACCTCTCAGTCCCATGAAGGCTTGATCTAGGCCACTCAAATTGACTGGCAAAGATGAGTGGTCGTGATCGATTTGCGACAGAAATCCATTGCCGCAAAGTATTTGGAAGCCGCGTGACATGCCACTTTCGGACGTGCGTTTCGAGGCGCTCGGCCATGGTTCGCCTAGGCCGGACGGTCACACGCACAGTTGGGCCCACGGTGATCACGTCGACATCCTTGGGACCGCTTGAGTCTACATCTACACCCTCCGTTTAGGCTGGCGAAGATGGATGGGCGCGATCAAACTACGATAGATATGCATCGCTGCAAACCCTAATTAGGGTTTTTAAACAGTCACGCACGCGTGACTTTGGCCAAACGGTTTGGCAAGCCACGCTTCCCCTTTGGGAGGACCGATCGTGTGGGGCCCACGTTGGGCTGACGGTGAACATATGTGCACCTTCCTGATGGTCCTAGGCATGATCTAAGCCATCTAAATATGCTGGCTAAGTTGGATGGTTGTGATCGTTTTAAGACACTAGTGGAATTTCCGCGATCTTTTAAAGCATCACACCAGCCATGTTTCGATCAAACGTTCATTGCTGCATGGATTTCCGTGAGAAATTCGATCCGGTAGGTGAGGAGCGGATCCGCCAATGTGTGCATTAGCGCTTCACTGATCAATCGCGGGACGATCCAAGCCGTCCAACTAGACTGGCGAAGTTGGACAGTCGTGATGGATTTTAAGACTGACCTGATCAGTCTCGCTCGTTCGAGCCTTTCCGAAAACAACACGGCCACCCTATTTTAGGGTTGGCGTTCGGTGGGTGTTTGGGAGTATAGCGTGTGTTCGACCGGCTAAGGCATAAGCGGGCCCGCCGGTGGTCATCACGGTGATCGCCTGCTCCTGTTAGGGTTCGTCTAGGCTGGTTAAATCATTTGGCCAACTTGCGCGGTCGTGATTGTTTCTGTGACTTATACGGACAGCCCAGATTTCCTTTAAGGAAATTAAATACATTTGATCGAGTTGTTTCGCGTCAATTCGAAATTCTCTTTGTCAGAGAGTGATGCAGCCTGTACGGGTATTTCGTGCATGTCCCAAAATTGGTACTTGGAGATTCATGTTACTCTACTGAGAGTGAACACTCAGTCATCATGCCATGCAAATAATGAGAGTTCGGCTAGAAACAGCACGGGAAAGACTAGGCAAATCATGCATTAATTAATAATGCTAAAATTCACAGAATATTTGGGATTGTTGTTGCATGCACCTGGGTGAATTTCGTGTATTTATTGAATTGCTTCTAATAAATAAAGTGAAGAGGTACTCATCACTTATCAAACGGCTTTACCCTTTGCAGGATGTCAGCGCATTAATTTGGTTACACCATCAACAGCAGGTAGAAGCAAAGGAGTTGCTTACAACTACGCGACAAACAAAGGCTTCAGTTGAAGTTAATTCCCAGAAATCTGCAGACTATAACGTTGGATCGGCGGCAGAAAGTTTTCTGCTCATGGATGTACCTTTGTTTAGTGAGATGTCGAGTTTGGAACACATCGAGCAACTCTTTATTGGAGATTACATGGCCAACTCTAGCATTGGGGTTTATGTCGAAGAGTATGAATACCTCATTCCAGATAGTGGTACTGATCAAAACCTTGATCTTTTTGGTATTGACTTACGACAACATTTTGATAATTTAATTGGAAGAGATTTTCAAAACATAGAATTTACACAACACATAACTGAGAAACAAGAACCTAGTGAATCGGAAGATGCAGGTGAAGTTACAGCTAAGCAACAAGAAAACATCCCATTGAAAGGTTCTTTGGAGGTTCCATCACAAGATTTTTTGGAGTTTCCATCAAAGGTGAACGATATGTATTGAATGTTTATTTGTGCATACTTAGTTTCAGAAATACTGAATGTTAATTTGTGCATATTTCGTGTACTGAATGTTAATCAGCAGCTATGTTGTGTTTTTACATTACATATTTTTTTATGTTGATAAAAAATGCAGGAACCAATTACCCCAAGCCAAAAACAAAAAAAGGTAGCAGTGTACAAAAAGCCCGTTACAAAGCCCGCAAAGCAGCAGCGCACACCTACCAGCCCCGTTACTCGTGCCCATCCTGCAAAAAAGAAAGATGATATTTACGAAGTGGAAGTAAGTTCTCTGCATCATATAAATAACCTAAGAAGCCGAAAGCTGGAGCAACAGAAGCAATACTACTAAAGAAGAACAAAAAGCATAAATTTCACCGCAAGGTGTTCCTGAAACTGAATAAATCGCCATTCTATAATGACTTGAAGGATGATCAAAAGACTATCCTTTCCACATTCTTCGATAATGCAGACTTGATTAGGTGATTTCTTAATTGGCATTATTATTTGGAACATCTGCATAAACAAAAATTGATCCATAGAGTAGTAATTTTCGTATATTGTTATATTCGTAGTAAACAATACATATTGACATCAAAAAAATAATTGATATCCATATCTACTATATATTGATATGTACTTTTGATATCTATACTTATTGGTATATTATGCTTGGGAACATATCAATATGTTCTGTTACACAAGAATACTAACCTTTACGTCGTTATTTTCCAGCTCAATTGCTTGGAAAACAGGAGAAGGTGGTCTTTGTGTTGGTGGATCTACAATTGAGGACTTGGTACATAATGATTCTTTAGAGCAAGATCTTCTCAACTACGGACAATACAAGCTTAACAACAAGTTTCAGAAAGACTATCCGATGCACGAAATATATAGAAAATACTTGCATGTCTTGCATCTGGATCTGTCCGCTTGAGTAAGTTGTTATCTTACAGTGCATATTTAACACACCACATATTCATATTAACATATGTAGGAATAGGTACTTGCAATGTTGTTGTGTTTTATGTAGGAATAGGTACACTACATAGCTATATTGCATAAACATAATTAGATATAACTATTCAAGTACATCCATGTTTTCAGTACAATGTCGAGTTCCCGGATAAACTCAAAGGAGGAGTAGAAGATTCTGTTTAAAAACCAATATTGGATATGGATAAAAGTATCAAGAAGATTCTTGTACCAATGTGCCATTGCAATCTTCACTGGACGCTACTTGAGTATGACTGCGAAAAAATGGTGTTCAACCACTACAATTCTTCTAAGAAACAATAAGAGGAATATGTTATCCAAACGCAACATGTATTTGCTGGAGAACAGTAAAGAAACAACTACAATTCTTCTAGTCAATGAATGTGAAGCACCTCAACAAGGAAAATCACCAGATTGCCTACTGTTTGTGATGCATTTTATGAAGATGAAGTCGAAAAGAAAATATGTGGGAGTACCTTTGGGAGATGATGATGATGAAGTGCAATTGAAGATTCAGAACAAAAGGGTCGCTTTAGCATGCAAATTGCTGACGGCAACTGATAAGTGTCTAAAACACCTTGAATTATTATCAATGTTTATGCTTTCTTTGCTATTTTTCTTGTGAAATATGTATCTTATGTTTGCTTTTGAGTTATTAGGTGTCTTGAAGTCATATGGAGCAAAAGAAGGAAGAAAGCACTCTTTTGGAGCATAAAGGGCAGAATCGTCAATTCACAGGCGAGTGTAGCTAGAACTAGCTGAGGTTATGCGGCGAAAAAAGTCAAAGAATGAGCTGTTAGTTTCCCACAACTAACAGTCGAGCAAGGAAGGAAATATGTTGTCAGTTTTCTAAAACTGACAAGTCATATATGATTTTGGCTAGCCCTTATCTAGATCATTTGGGTGGTTATATCCACTCCACTTTAACTCTTACACAAGACCTGAAATTCAGAGAAGAAATCATTTCTTCTTATCATTGTTTTTTTTATTTCTCTACTCTCACTGAAAAATCGAGAGACTTAGAAATTGAGAGGAGATCGATGGGGAGATTCAGCTGTTGTATGGAAGAACAAGGATGGATTTGTGTTGTTGTTGATTACAGAGGAGAAGAAATTGTGAACTGAATTTGAGCAGTGAAAAAGAACCTGATGCAATTAGCAGTTAGGGTTTCGATTTGTTCTGAAATTGAAGAACGAGCAACAGTTGAATCTGGATCGAGAAAGAACAGAGATCGAGAAGATTCAGATTGGGGTTATCATATTTAAGCAGCAGAGATGATGAATTTGTGGTGGATTAGTGAATCTGAGATGAAGAAAAGCTCAGGTTAGGGTTCTGAAATCAGATGAAATTGGCAGAAAAGGGGTTGATTGAATCGGAATATGAGTTCAAAATGGATCTGAGGCTGTTACTAATGGGTCTGTGGAGTTTGATGTTAGGGTTCGAATGGAGAAAATGTCTCTAGTGGTAGCTGCTACAGAGATGAGATTGTTGGTTGCAGTGATGATATTGGAAGTGGAAGTGATGATCAAGATGGCTTTAACTTTGCAGGAATGGCTCGAATAAAATGACATGAGCTTGCAATGAAGCTACAGGTGCTGGGAGAAATGAACTGATGCAGCCTGGTGTTGTGGTGGTGCTTGAAGTGTTGTCACAGATGCACTGGAAGATGGAGTCTTAGATGGGGGTAATGAATTTGCAGTTATGTAGGTTTTGCAGTAGATGCTGGTGCTGTGCAGTGGTGGACTTGCATTGTTGAAGAGGAAGTGCAACAATGATAATGAAGCACAATGATGGTGCACCACAAGATGGCTGGCCAAGGAGCTGTGATGCACAATCATTGTGCAACACAGTTTATGGCATGTGCAAGATTGCAATGGCTTTGGCCTTGGCCACTCAGCCCATTCATCCCAGCTGAGTCTGACTTGTCATCTAACTCATCCATCTGATTCACCTTGACTCGGTTGACTTGAACGAGTTGACTCGTTGACCTGACCGAGTTGACTCGTTGACCGGTGACCGGGTGGACTTTGCCGGTCACCTGAGCTGTTTTCCAGTCACTTTTTCGGCCGATTTCCGACCAATTTCCGACGACAATTTTTGGACATATTTTCTACATGCGTTCTCCACACACATGGGCTTGGTCACTTTGCCGGCTTGTTATTAAGTTTTTAGTTTCTTATCATCATTTATGCTTTCATATTTGTTTTTTGTTTTCTTGTCTTGTTTCTCACTTGTTTTCGAGAATTGTTTTCAGGTACCTAATCCCTGGCTTCTAAAGATTGGAACTATCCAAGGTGCGGGATAGCTACTCGAAGAGGCACAATACTCCAACCAAGTCAAGACACGAAGGAAGAACAAGAGTTAGAAGTGGAAGAAGAGTTACAACTAGAAGAAGAGCAAGAGGTTTCATTCGTAGAAGAACCACTAGTTGAAGAAGAAGAAGAAGAAGAAGAAGAAGCAATGAATGATGCAAATCGTACACTCAAGGACTTGGCTTCTCATAGGCTTGATGCACAACGGTGGTGTATTGAGACAAACTCAACCTTCGAGATCAAGTCGGGGTTGATTAGAGAGTCACCGAAGTTTCATGGCATGGAGAATGAAGATCCAAACAAGCATCTCCTGGATTTCCACAACGTTATCATGGTTATGCTTCCACCGGAGACTAATGCGGATGGAGCAATGTTGAAAGCTTTTCCGTTTTCTTTGGCGGACAATGCTAAAGAGTGGTTATATTATTTACCATCCGGAAGTGTCACTACATGGAACGGGTTGAAGAAACTCTTTCTAAGGAGGTATTTTCCTGCGTCAAAGGCTACTCAAATTCGCAAAGACATTTGTGGGATAAAGCAACACGTAGGAAAATCTTTATATGAATGTTGGGAGCGATACAAGAGATTGGTGGCAAGCTGTCCACACCACCAATTCATTGACGCTATGATAATACAATACTTCTACGAAGGTCTTCAACCAAGTGATAGATATCTTCTTGATGCAGCGGGTGGTGGAGATCTAGTGAACAAGACGGTGGCCCAAGCTACCGAGTTGATTGAAAGCATGGCTGCGAACTCGCAACAATTCTACACAAGAGGTGAACCAATGGTTAGGCGAGTGCATGAAGTTACAGAGTCATCATCACACCGTGATTAAAGGATGGATAACATGGAGCAAATGATGCAAAAGATGGTTGTGGTTATTTTACCTTCATATGGTGAAGAGTTGGAGCAAGCTAGTGCGGTCTTTCCAAATCAACAAAGACGGTATAATCCCTACTCCAACACTTACAATCCGGGATGGAGAGATCACCCCAACTTTAGCTATGCAAACAAGCAAGGCGCGGTTCAACAACCTACTTTCAACCGTCCGGGTGGATTCCAACCACAACAACAACAATTCCAGTCGCAACATCAACAATTTCAGCAACCACAACAATTGATGCAAAATCAGGGTTCCGATATCGATGCAAAGCTTCAAACTTTTATGCAAGGCATTTCTACCATGTTTAAGGAAAGTCAACAAGAAACTAAGAGTGTTATCAAGGAGTTGCAGACACAAATGGGCTCTGTGGCGGTTGATATAAACAAATTGAACGCACAAAATAGTGGGAAACTCCCTTCTCAACCTATCAACCCAAAAGAGGGTGTCAATGCTATTACGTTGAGAAGTGGTACACAACTTGTGCAACCTGAAGTTACTGATTCGGGCAAGGTGGAAACACCAAAGGAGCCGGTTTTGGAGGAAAAGAGGGATGAAATTCTCCAAACACCCGAGGTACCTATTCCTAACTCTAAAACTCCGGTTTCTACTTATGGTCCTCCTTTACCTTTCCCTCGCAAATTTGCAAGTTCCAAGAAGGCGGAACTAGAAAAGGAGATTTTAGACATTCTAAAGAAGATTCATGTGAACATACCACTCATTGATGCTATCAAGAAAGTTCCCAAGTATGCGAAAGTGTTGAAAGACTTGTGTACCAATAAGCGAAGGCTCAAAGATAATGAAGTGCTAAGTGTGGGGGAGAATGCTTAGGCAATCTTACAACACAAACTCCCACTGAAATGTAAGGATCCCGGTAGCTTTGACATTCCAGTCACAATTGGTAACACCACATTTAACAAAGCTATGTTGGATTTAGGTGCATCCGCCAATGTCATGCCTGCATCTATGTACAATTCACTTGAGTTAGGTCCTCTTAAAAAATCTGGAATTGTATTGCAATTAGCCGATCGTTCTAATGTCTACCCAATGGGTATTGTTGAGGATGTTTTTGTGCAGGTTAATCAACTTGTATTTCCAGCTGACTTTTGTGTGTTAGAGATGAATGAAGGGTCACCGGACTCGTCTCTTCCATTGTTAATTGGGCGTCCCTTCATGAAAACGGCGAAAACCATTATTGATGTGGACAAGGGAACGCTAACTATGGAGTTTGATGGAGAAAAAATACGTTTCAACATTTTCGAGACGATGAGATATCCTATTGATGTCCACTCTTGTTTATCCATTGATGTTATGGATACATTGGCACAACAAGTATTTGAATTGAATGGTGATGATGCTTTGGAAACCGTTTTGACTACATCCATGGATAATGGTGTAAAGTGTGGTAATGAAGTCAAGGAAGCCCTTGGTGATCCTAATTCACTACAAGGATTCCCGGAAACTCATAATATCTCTTTTATTTCTTTACCATGCAGTGATGAAAAACTTGTACCTTCTATTGTTAAATCTCCAAAGTTAGAATTGAAACCTCTTCCCGATCACCTAAAGTACTTATACTTGGGTGACAAGGAAGATTTACCTGTGATTGTTTCTAACAAGCTTAGTGAATTACAGGAGCAAAAACTTCTAAGGGTGCTAAGGAAGTACAAGACGGCCATAGGATGGACAATTGCCGATATCAAGGGTATAAGCCCTGCCGTATGTATGCACAAAATCCACTTGGAGGACGATGCAAAGCCTACAAGGGAAGCACAACGTCGTTTGAACCCTCCCATGATGGAAGTTGTGAAAAAGGAGATACTAAAGCTTTTGGACGTGGGTGTTATCCAACCCATATCCGATAGTAAGTGGGTGAGCCCGGTACAAGTAGTACCAAAAACATCAGGTGTGACGGTGGTGGAGAATGATAAGAACGAACTTTTCCCAACTCGTGTGCAAACTGGTTGGAGGGTTTGTATTGATTACATGAAATTGAATGCCACCAGTAGGAAGGATCATTTTCCATTGCCTTTTGTTGATCAAATGCTTGAACGTCTAGCTGGACATTCTTATTATTGCTTCCTTGATGCTTATTCAGGTTACAATCAGATTATGATAGCACCGGAGGATCAAGAGAAAACCACTTTCACTTGTCCTTTTGGTACGTTTGTCTTGTGCAATGCTCCAGCTACCTTTCAAAGGTGTATGGTAAGTATTTTCTCAAAATATGTTGAAAACATAATCGAAGTGTTTATGGATGACTTTAGTGTCTTTGGTGATTCATTTGACCTTTGCTTGCACAACTTGTCATTAATCCTTGAACGATGTGTTGAAACAAATCTTGTGCTAAATTGGGAGAAGTGCCATTTCATGGTAACTCATGGCATAGTTTTAGGCCATATAATATCTTCTGAAGGATTGGAAGTCGATAAATCTAAAATATACCTTATTCGTGCTTTAACCCCTCCCACTACGGTGAGGGAGATACGTTCTTTTCTTGGTCATGCAGGTTTTTATCGTAGATTTATCAAGGATTTTTCTAAGATAGCATCACCACTTTGCAACTTATTGCAAAAAGATGTGGTTTTTAACTTTGATGAAAAGTGTATGGCGACATTCAATCGTTTGAAAGAACTTTTGATTTCAACCCCTATCATTAAAACACCGGATTGGAGAAAGCCTTTTGAGCTCATGTGTGATGCAAGTGACTATGCGGTTGGTGCGGTGCTTGGGAAACGTGTGGGGAAGATACCTCATGCTATTTATTATGCTTCTAGAACGTTAAATGAGGCCCAACAAAACTACACAACCACTGAAAAAGAGTTATTAGCTATTGTTTTTGCTTTGAAAAAGTTTCGCTCTTATCTAATTGGTACAAAAGTTGTTGTCTTTTCTGATCATGCAGCACTTAGGTACTTGCTAATGAAGAAAGAAGCGAAACCGAGGCTCATACGATGAATCTTACTCTTGCAAGAGTTTTATATTGAAATCAAAGACAAGAAAGGAATTGAGAACACCGTTGCGGATCACTTGAACCGTCTTGCTGTGGACAAGGAAGCTATCCCATTGCGTGAAAGTTTTCCGGATGATAAACTATTCTCAATTGCCATTGGAGAACCATGGTATGCTGACATTGTGAACTACTTGGTGTCTAAACAAATCCCAAAGAACTTGTCTCGTGTTGAGAGGGACAAACTTAAGAGGTTAGGGAACCAATACATATGGGATGATCCATACTTATGGAAACAAGGTAGTGACCAAGTATTACGAAGGTGCGTTCCCGAATCTGAATTTAATTCTATCTTGTCTTTTTGTCATTCTTATGCTTGCGGAGGACATTTTGGGAGTAAGAGAACCGCTCACAAGGTACTTGAAAGCGGTTTATATTGGCCAACCTTGTTCAAGGATGCATATGTATTTTGTACAACTTGTGATAGGTGCCAAAGAACAGGCAATCTAGGTGCCCGAAATCAAATTCCACAAACTTTTTTTCAATTTATTGAGGTTTTCGATGTATGTGGTATTGATTTTATGGGTCCTTTTGTCAACTCTCATGGGAATTTTTATATCTTACTTGTTGTTGATTATGTATCCAAATGGGTGGAAGCTAAGGCCACCCCGACTAATGATTCTAAAGTGGTTTCAGATTTTGTGCAAGCTAATATCTTTGCAAGGTTTGGAATTCCAACAACCATAATTAGCGATGGGGGTTCTCACTTCAAAAACAAGATCTTACAAACCTTGTTGAAGAATTACAATGTGTCGCACAAGATTGCAACACCTTATCATCCCCAAACAAATGGACAAGCCGAGGTTTCCAACCGGGAGGTGAAATCCATTATAGAGAAGACGGTGAACCCAACAAGGAAATATTGGAGCATGCGACTTAATGATGCTTTGTGGGCTTATAGAACCGCATACAAGACACCTATCGGGGTTTCTCCCTTTAGGCTTGTGTATGGTAAACCTTGTCATTTACCCGTTGAAATTGAGCATAAGGCGTTTTGGGATATTAAGAAATGTAATATGGAGATGGATGGGGCTGGAAAGCAAAGGAAATTACAACTACAAGATCTAGAGGAGCTCCGCAATGCTGCATTTGAAAGCTCGCGCATTTATAAGGAAAAGACGAAAGCATTTCATGATAACATGATTTCTAGGAAACAATTTTTTATTTGGCAGAAAGTGCTTTTGTTTAATTCTCGCTTGCATTTATTTCCGGGTAAATTAAGGTCACGATGGATTGGACCTTTCATTGTTACTTATGTGTTTTCTCATGGTGCAGTGGAAATTCGTAGCATAGATACAAGAAAAGAACTTAAAGTTAATGGGCACCGGTTGAAACCATATTATGAGAATTTCACTTCCGAAGTGGTGGAAGGAGCTAACTTTGTGGATGCACTACCTCTGGAGGAGGCATAGAAAGCAAGGAGATAGTCGGGCTGACGACTTTAAACCAAGCGCTAAATGGGAGGCAACCCATAGGATGAGTATTTCTTGTCTTATTTTTATTTTCTTGTCTTGTTTTTAGTTTTTCTAGTCTTGTTTTGCATTTATTTGTTCTGATTTCTTGTCATTATCATGTTAGAATTTCCCACCTTGACTTACTTTGGATGACTCAATTTACATTGAGGACAATGTAAAGTTTAAGTGTGGGGGAGTGGTTAAGCATTTGCATTGTAAAATTTTCAATTTTTTTCAACTTTTTGTAAAATAATGAATAAGAAAACTCCAACTTGTAGTTAGTTTAGAGTCACATAGTATACATGTCGCTAAGATTACATCGAGATTCTCATAAGAGTGACTGAACTTAGAGATGACAGAGAACATGATCGGGTTTCTTACTTGTATGAGAGTTAAAGTTGGATTTAACCATCCCAGTGGCAAATGAGGCGTAGACTGAATTCGGTATTAGATTTGTGATCCAACCTTCAATTCTTTGTACTTGTCTAAATTTGTGCTTTTAGAGTGTGTGTCATCGTACGTAAACTCCGGGTAGAATAGTGAGCTACCCAACCTCCCACTAATAGAAGAACTATTTTGATCTCTTGAGTGTTATTTTATCAATCATGAATGGTGACATCGAATTGCTAACTTACATACCACTTGTAGTCTTGTTCGCAGTTAGCACCATCCACTCTATTTCTCTTTACACCAACAGGTCCATAGAAAAACCATCATCATCAACAAGAGGAGCATCACAAATTCGAAGGAAAGTTGAAGACGTTTAAGGTTTACAAGCAACGGTACAGAAATGAGCAGATTTCAGATTTAAGTATAGCAACAAGACAAGGAGCATAATTTTTACAAGTTGAAGACCTTGTACAAGAATGAAGATTATTAAAATGAGAATTCAAGAAGTTTGTGATATCGAAACATACAAGTTGTGAAGAATCGAGCGGGAAAGTACTTACACCATGTCCTTTGTACTTGCATTTTTATTTTTATCTTTATTTTGTATTTGTATTATTTTCTCTTGTCTCAAACAAAAAAAAGACAAGAGAAATTTTTTATTAGGTTCATCATTAGTTTTCGTATTTTGTTTATTTTTATTTTTATTTTGTATTTACTTTATCTTGCATTAAATCAAAAAAAAAATAATCATTGCATCATATTTTGGTTTGTTTAGTTCGTTTTTGGTTTTGTATTTATTCAATAAAGCCAATAGAAGAAGAAATATCCGTAATGAAGTTTCAAGCAACAAGGAATTAGAGGAAAGAATCACATTGTCAAGATTCTACGAAGTTCAAGAGTTATCATCAAGAGTTGAAGACCGAAGACGAAGATGAAGACAAGGATTGAAGACCGAAGATGTTTCTATGGATGCTGTGAGAGTGGTGCTAGCTGCACGTCGAACGGATAACGAGGTAAGTAAGCATATTCTCACCTTCGTTAAGTGGTTGATTTCCTTTCTTGGAGATCGTCAGAAAAAGGGTTTTCAAAATGAACAAAAGATGTGGGTTTTCAAAACAATTCGGAGGGTTTTTTCCTTCCTAGTTTTCAACGTGTCGCAGGATTCTCTCTTCACTCCAACCTGGACACATGTGTGACCCATAAAGAGCTATTTATTATTGAGAGCAACTTCATAAAACCCTTTCTTGTGAGGAAGAGTCGAGACTTTTGATCACTCCGAACCCGAATTTCTTTCGAGAAGGGATGGTTATTTCTCTCTCAACTTTTAAGGATGAGATTGTCTTCATTTATGTGTCCAACTTCTTATGACTAGTATGCAGAACCTCTATGTCTTCTTAGCGCGTTGGATGCTAGTAAGTTGGAAATGTAGGTTTTGTGGGTATATCTCTAGTAAACCCTCATGAGATGGAGTTGTCTGTATCCTTTAGAATAAGTTTTGTTTGATTTGCTCGAGGAGTAGCAAAGTCTAAGTGTGGTGGAATTTGATAAGTGTCTCAAACACCTTGATTTATTAACAATGTTTATGCTTTCTTTGCTATTTTTCTTGTGAAATATGTATCTTATGTTTGCTTTTGAGTTATTAGGTGTCTTGGAGTCATATGGAGCAAAAGAAGGAAGAAAACACTCTTTTGGAGCATAAAGGGCAGAATCGTCAACTCACGGGAGAGTGTAGCTAGAACTAGCTGAGGTTATGCGGCGAAAAAAGGAAAAAAATGAGTTGTTAGTTTCCCACAACTGACAGTCGAGCAAGGAAGAAAATATGTTGTCAGTTTTCTAAAACTGACAAATCATATATGATTTTAGCTAGCCCTTATCTAGCTTATTTGGGTGGTTATATCCACTCCACTTTAACTCTTACACAAGACCTGGAATTCAGAGAAGAAATCATTTCTTCTTATCCTTGTTTTTTTTTATTTCTCTACTCTCACTGAAAAATCGAGAGACTCAGAAATTGAGAGGAGATCCATGGGGAGATTCAGCTGTTGTAGGGAAGAACAAGGATGGATTTGTGTTGTTGTTGATTACAAATGAGAAGAAATTGTTAACTGAATTTGAGCAGTGAAGAATAACCTGATGCAATTAGCAGTTAGGGTTTCGATTTGTTCTGAAATTGAAGAACGAGCAGCAGTTGAATCTGGATCGAGAAAGAACAGAGATCGAGAAGATTCAGATTGGGGTTATCATATTTAAGCAGCAGAGATGATGAATTTGTGGTGGATTAGTGAATCTGAGATGAAGAAAAGCTCAGGTTAGGGTTCTGAAATCAGATGAAATTGGAAGAAAAGGGGTTGATTGAATCGGAATATGAGTTCGAAATGGATCTGAGGCTGTTACTAATGTGGAGTTTGATGTTAGGGTTCGAATGGAGGAAATGTGTCTCTAGTGGTAGGTGCTACTGAGCTGAGATTGTTGGTTGCATTGATGATATTGGAAGTGGAAGTGATGATCAAGATGGCTTTAACTTTGCAGGAATGGCTCGAATTAAATGGCATGAGCTTGCAATGAAGCTACAGGTGCTGGGAGAAATGAACTGATGCAGCCTGGTGTTGTGGTGGTGCTTGAAGTGTTGTCACAGATGCACTGGAAGATGGAGTCTTAGATGGGGGTAATGAGTTTGCAGCTATGTAGGTTTTGTAGTAGATGCTGGTGTTGTGCAGTGGTGGACTTGCATTGTTGAGGAGGAAGTGAAGCAATGATAATGAAGCACAATGATGGTGCACCACAAGATGGCTGGCCAAGGAGCTGTGATGCACAATCATTGTGCAACACAGTTTATGGCATGTGCAAGATTTCAATGGCTTTGGCCTTGGCCACTCATCCCATTCAGCCCAGCTGAGTCTGACTTGTCATCTAACTCATCCATCTGATTCACCTTGACTCGGTTGACTTGACCGAGTTGACTCGTTGACCTGTGACCGGGTGGACTTTGCCGGTCATCTGAGCTGTTTTTCGGTCATTTTTTCGGCCGATTTCCGACCAATTTCCGGCGACAATTTTTGGACATATTTTCTACATGGGTTCTCCACACACATGGGCTTGGTGGACTTCTTGGTGATGGGTTTTAAAGACTTGACCTAAGAAGAGCTACAAAAAGAAAAAATTTCTACTTTCTTAAGGAGGACGTATTTTTTCTTGGAACTTTGGAGAGCTGCTATACAACTAGGGTTTGCTTTTCGTTTATTTTTCATCTTCTTAATTTATTATTGATTATGATTATGATGAACTCCATTATTATGAGTAATTAAACTCAATTATTGGTTATGGGATAAACTTGATTTCTCAAGCATGTTATTTGATTCAATGAATTAGTTTTGTCTCAAAACTTTATTGTTTATGATTCATTATTAATATTGTCTATGACTTGAATGCTACTTTGGTTGAGTCCGGAATCAATCCGATTTAGTCTTCATCTCTATTGCTAGATTAGGGTTTTCAATACGAAATAGTTGTCTATCCCTGATTCTAAGTAGCATAGTGTGAGTAGTGCTTGTAGTGATATATCCTACTAGTCACATATGAATCATAACCTTTGTTAAAACGAATTAGTGCTTTTACGCGTTTGTTTGCTTTGATTAGTCTTATTTCATAGAACTTATTGCTCTTAGGGAGTTAAACTTAATTGTGCTTTTACACTTTAGGTTGCTTTCTAGGTAGATTTCACATTAGCATCTTTTAATGTTATTTGTGATAAAATCGGGAAATAAACGGGATACTCTTGCGATCAAGATATCCTAGGACTTTTAGTAAATGAGAGATTAAAATTCCAATTCTAGTCATTGATGAAAATACATGTTTGTGAATGATACTATCCCGTGACCAATATCTTCTCCTTATTGATTATTCAAATTATTTTATTGCTTTCAATTACTTTTATTGCTTTGCTAAAACAAAATCCCCCCTTGGTTACTAAGAAACTGAAATTTTATAACAACAAAAACCTCTCTGTGGGAACGAACTCTTTCTTACCACATACTATATTTGTATTTAGTAGATTGAGAAAGTGAAATTATTTTTGACGCATACGACAGCGATCAGCAACTCCACCAGAAATCAGTTGGAAACCGACACAATAGAGTCCTAATTGCTAAAAGTAGTCTGACAATACATATTGATATTTATCTTTTTTTTCAGGATTACATTTGATTTCAGTGTTGGTTACATTTCATGAGTTTAAATATTACTTTTCCTTTTATGCTGGTTAATCATATCTTTTGGAACGTTCAAAAATAGTTGTCTAACTTATTAGTGATTTTTAATTTGAACTTGGGTTAAGTTTATCCTGATTCAACAAGATAGTAAATATGTAGTGATATTTGAATTGTGTTACTTTGTTATGAACTATATGAAAAGGTAAGAAAGAAAGATTTTTGTCTTAGTGATACGAGGGGGAGCTACCCCCTCGACCCCCGTAGATGGTGAATCAGCTGGAAAACCACGTAGTTAAACTTAATCTTATGTAATGGTTTAAATTTGCTTTTAGTAATGGAAATGTCAGTATGTAGTGGAAGATGGTTATCAATATACCACTACATATCAGTATATTGACATGTAATATCAATATCTACTACTACAATGTGGTGATATAACCAATACTGTCAATATACTACTACATGGTTTAAATTTGCTTTTAGTGATGGAAATGTCAGTATACAGTGGAAGATGGTTAGCTACAATCATTACATGTTAGTATGTAGTGGGATCAATATGACCAAAAGAAGTTCTCAGAACAAGGACATATTCGAAATATCAATAAAAGAGTAAATAATTATAATGTTTGTACTGTAAAGAAACAGTTATTAACCAAATTCAGTTGGTACCGACGAATCAAAAACAGTATAGTAGAACAAGGACTACATGTTGATAGCTGGTGGTGAGATTTTCACATTCTGGTATACTGCATTTCATACTGACGGATACTGCACTTTCAAGCCTGTGATAAAACAAAAGAGAAATCAAAACACTACTTTCTCAAAAATACATTGTACTGAATCATCCTACCCCAAGACATATCTGTAATATGTACTGCTTGAAACACATACCTATGACAAATCATTCTTCAGAACTTTCATACTGACGGATAAGAGTGCATGTTTCCTTGTTGTGATGAGTTTTCAAATTACAGTTTGAACACTTAACAGATTTTATACTATTCTCCCATGAACTTTTAATACGCTTTCCTTTTTTCCTGCCTGGTGGAGCCCTAATTACAGCTGGTGGGAGAACGGTATCATCTACGTGATATCATCAGGCCTGTGAGAAAAATACAGAATCTTAACTACACAATAGTGTGTATTGTTTAAAGACAATATCAAAATGTATTATTTAAAGACACATACCTGTCGTGGTTAGGAACAAGTCTAATAGCTATTGAATATAACTCATGATAACATGTAACTTTGAATTAATCTTCGACGTAACCAAGTATCCTTCCTCCAGATCTAGTAATAGCTGCAGTAGCGTGCGAGCATGGAAAACCATACACGCGCCATCGTTGGCAAGTACAAGTTTTTTTCTCTAGATCTACCATATGAGACCTGTACACAAAAAACACACCATATTATCTACCGAATATCTACACAGTACATATTCATATGTTATCTGCAGTACACCTAAGATACTAGTTTGGTGGATATCACATCACAAAGCATGCTGCTTAAAAAGAAAAAAAAAATAACTAATATTCAGATGATAGAGATTAGGGGTAAATGCTAACCTTGGAGAATGTACCTCAAAGAGGTTAGCATATGACTGGCTAACTTTCCAGGAACAACCAATTTGAATATGTAGTTCAAGCAAGGATTGATACACAGGGGTTAGCAGTTTTGGGTTCATCAAGACACTCTCTTCGTGACGTTCTGAAATCAACCCCATAATACATAGCCTACACGACAAGGAAACAACAAGTTTATTATACTACATAACACGTAGATTAACAGAACATACATGTTTGTACTGTTACAAAAGAAACTAATAAAATCTTAACACTACATATAAGCTTGTATTGTGACTAAGGGAACTGATGCAAATCTGATCTTGTCAACGAACACACACGCGGGTAACTTCTTCTCGCGGTTAATCCAATTATTGAACGATTCGGCAACGCTTGAAGAACTCTAACCATACCTCCAACCCTTGAAGAATGCACTGGACCATTTTTCCCTTGGAATATTGCGGCAGTAGTCAGCAACCCAAGGCCTTCCCAAATTCACCATTTCTTGAAGAGCTTCCTCACATCTTGCAGGAGAAAGCGCATATGTTGCCTTTCGGAAAGAATCAGTCACTTTTGTATACTTTTC
The DNA here is from genome assembly GCF_003573695.1 of Papaver somniferum. Taxonomy (NCBI): domain Eukaryota; kingdom Viridiplantae; phylum Streptophyta; class Magnoliopsida; order Ranunculales; family Papaveraceae; genus Papaver; species Papaver somniferum. The sequence continues at coordinate 129,226,170 of NC_039362.1, read as the reverse complement.
CTCAGACTTTGCGATAGGTAAGTTTTTGTCCAAGTGGAAGTAGCAATAGCTTTGATGAGAATTAGGGAACACTTTGGGAATATATTAACCAACCCTTCACCTCGGTCAGTCATAAAAGTTATTGGGTGATCATCATCCAAAGCTTCCTTCAGATTCTTGAAAAACCATTCCCAATTGGTGAAACTAATGCATATGCGAGGGGATAAAAACCTGCAAAAGGAATTATTAGTTATGTTAAGCAACTGCTAAAAGGAAAACAACCAGTACATATCAACGTGTCGATATGTAGTCTTTTTTCTGCTAAAAGGAAAATAATAACCAACTGCTTGACTAAGTGGAAATCTAACACTACATATTGACATGCAGTATGGTTTACCTCATACTCAGCAGGGTCAATATGTATAAGTATACTCATTGTTAGTATTGTAGTAAATGAGTAATCTAACTACCAGACACTACTTATCAACATGTAGTCCTTGTTTTATACTAGTATTGTAGGAATTATTAGCTTGCCAAGACATGTTGTACTAGTTATATGTCCTTGTATAGACAGTACTAGTTGTACTAGTTATATGTCCTTGTATTGTTAATGAAAAAAAAAAGTCATATGAAAAATAAACAAACCAATTACCTTGATTGTCGTTAAGGCATGTTGTCACCATGAGACCTCCTCTAAAGGTCCCAGTAAGAAATGTACAATCACAGAAAATCATCAGACAACAGAATTTATAGCCCTCTACAAGCTCCAAAGCAAATAAAAAGTCTATTGAATCTCTTTGTAGCATAATTGAAGTCGAAATCAATATATGACCTGGGTTTGTTTCCCTAACTGCATTAACCCACCAAGAAAGATCAGTGTAAGACTTGACAACATTACCAAAAAATTGTTGATGCGATAACTCAAGTGCATGATATGCGTGGTGATACTTGATGTCGATCCCGCCACCAACTTTAACATAATCTACAATCTCTGTTGGCTTTATGAAAGGGTTGTGCCTGAAACGCTCATGAATTAAATTGTTCATAAGCTTTCTCGAAACTTTTGGATTCTTCAACATGTAACCACCACCGCAGGTGTGCCTCCCCACGTATTCCTTTATCTTAAAAACATCAATAGAACTACCAATGACAGTTGCATGAAGCCTCCATGAACAACCTTTCACGCTGCATATGGCGGTGAATCTCTTACGGTCATTCTTCAAATTATTTACTGTATATCCAGTTCTCATGCAATATTTTAGCAAGCTATACGTACAACATCAACACCACCATAGAATAATTGTTTTGTATCCTCAAAAATGTCCTCCCAACCATCTGAAAAAAGCACATTTGGAACCTCTTTACCATCTTCCAAATAACTGTTTTTTGCACTAATAACTAAGTCTGCGTTAATGTCAACTTCCATACACCTAGAATAACTAGATGCGCCAGCTGAAATAACATCCACCTGCAACTCAAAGAAAGCCGATTTGTTTGCACAATGTAATGCAGCGAGGCTATGGAGCGTTACGTCGGCAAGAATAGGAACTATCACTTCATTCTGGACATAGTTAACGACAATAGTCGATGGAGTCAACCAGCTCCACGTATTACAGATGGCAAATTTTAAATCCTCTAAAGTTGGAGACGATGTAACCAAATATCCAAAGTGGTATTGCTTATGGTGTACATGAGAATAGCAAGCAATATGTGAATCGTGAGCAACGTCAGACATGTTAACCCTATAAAAAATGATCCAAAAATTAACTATTGGTAATATAATATTGATATGATACGTATTGATATGTACTGAGTCTAAAAAAGAGTCTCTGAATGGATATGTGTTGTATCATTTCGATATGTATTGACATGTTCTGTGCATTACATATTGACATGTACTGAGTCTCTGAATGGATATGTGTTATACATTTTGACATGTATTGCCATCTACTGTAGGATGAAAAGAGATCATGTTATATGCAGTACGTATTGATATGTAATATAGGATAAATAACATACATTTTACTACATATCAATATGTACCATGCCTATGAATTAATATGTTCCATATATTTTGAGACACATGATCATATCAACAAAAAGCATGCTAATGAACTGCAGCTATATCAAAAGAAAAAACAAAATTACTACACGATCTTTCTAATGAAACAAACATATCTCAAAAAATACAAAAATCAGAGTACAAAAACCTAAACAGAGCAGCAGCAGAGAAAAGATGATTATAGTAACATACCTTGTTCGAATCTGAGATAAACCTAATTCGAATCTGAGATACCTAATTGAAAGACACAAAATCACAAAACAAAACTTAAAAAATCGAACGGAAACTAAATTGAACAATGTGAATCATCATAAAACTGAAATCATAAAAGAAAGATAACAATGTACATCATATACAATTATTCTGATACAAGTCGGATCAGAATAAACCTAATTATTCATCATGATTTCAAGGAAAAAAAAAGAACAGCTGCAGAGCAAGATGATTATAGTAAAATACCTTATTTGAATCTGAGATGAACCTAATTGAAAGACACTACCAGCAGCAGAGAGCGAGAAACGCAGCAGCAGAGAATCGAGAGACTGGATCTGAGATGAAGAAAAAAAAGGAAAGAAACATAGCTGGAATCGTATTTCTTCGTTATATACAGTTGTATAAGGTCATATTTGGTATATTTAAAATACGCTTTTGTTTGAGTCGCACGTGTGTTGGACTAGAGAATAAAAGAATCTGGTCCAAAAACATGTTTTTGGACCAGCGGATAATTTTTTTTGGGGACTGGACTACACAGTAACCGGGTCAAGAAAGAGTGGATTAACTAGTAATTCCTAGATTATTCATTCTAAACTTGTCATATCCATTTTATGTATGGTGAACCTAACAGTAGTTTGAGACATGCTTTTTGGGAACAACAACGCCAACAGTCTAACCCTCCCTTAGATGAGCCAGTTTTCTTTATAGATGATTTTAATGCTCTTTTAGGAACTGAAGATAAAAATGGTGGGTTAGAGGTTGATGATTCTGATTTCTCAAACCTTAGAAATTTTTGTTCTGTTTTCAATTTGCATGATCCTGGTTTCTGTGGTCCTAGATTTACTTGGTCCAATATGCAGCAGGGTCCTGATTTAATTCTTGAAAGATTAGATAGATGCCTTATAAACCAACCTGCTAAGGAGTTATGCCCTAAACTTTGTGTTAACAATCTACTCAGAGACTCTTCTGATCACTGCCCCATGCATATTGGTTTCAATTATGAGGATGTTTGTATGCCTAGGCCTTTCCACTTTATGGCTATGTGGATTGAAGATCCTACCTGTAGAGATATCATTGCCAACTCTTGGTATGTTAATGTGGTAGGTTTTCCTACATATAAGCTGAAAGCTAAGCTTTTAAACACGAAAAAAGGTATTAGGGACTGGAATAAAACTTCTTTTGGTAATATTCAAACTAATATATCTACCATTAGGAAAGATTTGGCAGAGGTATTTCTAATCCAACTGATACTAGTACCACTTCCAGACTTAAGGCTAGGCTGGAATATCTCTATAATCTAGAGGAAATATATTGGAAGGACAAGTCTAGGGAGGTTTGGCTCATGGAAGATGACGAAAATTCAACCTATTTTCATAGAGTCACCCTCTTTAGGAGAAAAAGAAATGTTATTAGTTGGATAAGGTATTCCTCAAATACTATTGTAACTGATAGTATTGGAACTTCCTTTATAAATTACTTCAAAAACCTGTATTCCTCTCATCCTCAACAATTTCAAGATGAAATCCTTGTTGATCTCCCGATTAAGTTTTCTACTGAAGACAATTCTCTTCTAAATTTGCCTCTTACTGCTGAGGAAATCAAGAATGTTGTTTTTCAAATGGGGGTAAAAAAGGCTCCAGGCCCTGATGGTTTTACAGGTATATTTTATTAAAAAAATTGGGATATAGTAGGTGAGGCTGTCATTGACATGACTTAAACCTGCTTCAGGACAGGGTATAACTCATTTCTAAAGTTCATCTTGCTGAGCTTGTATCCCAGTATAGACCAATAGGGCTTTGCAATTTCATTTACAAAATTCTATCAAAAACTCTTGCTAATAGACTTAAACCTTTCATGAACAACATAATTTCCCAAAATCAAAGTGCATTCATTCCTAAGATGAGCATTTCTGATAATATTCTGCTAGCTAATGAGTTATAATTGTTGTCAATCATTATGACAAAATTGAAGGCATAGCTGCCATTAAACTTGATGTGTCCAAAGCTTATGATAAGCTAGAATGATATTTTATTGAGAGTGTCTTGATTATAATGGGTCTTTCAAACCACTAGATCAAACCCATTAACCAATATGTTTTTACAGTTTCATACTCTGTCATTCTTAGTGGTAGCCCTACAGGGTTTTTTCAACCTGAAAGAGGTCTGAGACATGGGGACCCACTATCCCCCTATCTTTATATCATCTGCTCTAAAGCTTTATCTTTTTACATTGTCAGCTTTCAAAAGAAAGGAATTTTAGAAGGCATCAAAGTTTGTAAAGATGCTCCAGAAATGACACATTTGTTGTTTGCTGATGACTCTCTTTTGTTTTCTAAAGCTACTGTTCAAAACTTTCAAGTTATTAAAGATTATCTTCAAAATGGCCTTTGGGCAAGAAATAAACTTTGATAAATCTTGTATTTTATTTAGTAGGAAAATTCCTGAACATAGGAAAGCTCTTCTGGCTAACATTCTGGAGATTAAGAGCAGAGATTTAAGAGAAAAATATCTTGGCACTCCTACTGTGTTTCAAGCCTCCAAAATTCAAACCCATATGGGTATTGTCCAAGCTGTGGATGCCAGAATCTCTATCTGGCTACATAAGCTCCTGTCTCAAGCTGTTATAACTACTTTGATTAAACATATTGGTCAAGCTATCCCCCCTTTTCCAAATGGGAGCTTTCCTTATTCCAAAAAATATTTGTAAACAAATGGATTCCCATCTTTGTAAATTCTGGTGGGGAGAGACTTTAGATCCCAAAGATATGAAACTGCATCTTTTAGGATGGGACATTCTATGTTCCCCTAAGACTGAAGGTGAACTAGGCTTTAGAAAGGCTAAGTTAAATAACCTGGCTATGCTGGCTAGGAATGCCTGTAAAATTCTATAAAATCCTACTTGTATGCTAGCTACTGTTCTTAAAGCCAAATACTTTCCTAGAACTGATTTCTTGAATGCCAAGTGCACCAGTAAGTGCTCTTGGACTTGGATGTGTTTGCATGATATAAAAGAACTTATTAAGCCTTTCATCTCCTGGATTGTTGGGGATGGTCATTTCATTGAACCCTGGTGTGACAAATGGATCCCAACCTTGGGTACAGTCACTCCTAACCCTTTAGTCTCACCTGATCCTAGTATTAAAGTCTCTTATTTTCATTGATTCTCATACCAGAACTTGGAATTTGTCTAAACTTAACACTCATTTTGATAATGCTTCTGTTAAGAAGATTATCATCATTCCCTTAAGCCATCTATACACTCCTGACAGGAGGGCTTAGGATCTTTCAAAGAATGGCAATTTTTCTTAAAAATATGCCTACATGGGGCTCATAGGTCTTAGGCCCTCCCCATGTAAAAATCTTTGGATGCGCATTTGAAAAATTAGGGTTCCTTACAGAATCCAAGTCTTTACATGGAAAGCTGCTAGAAATGCCCTTTCTGCTAGAACTATTTTGCATACCAGAATGCTTATGCATAGGGTTGATTGTGCTAGGTGCAGTGATCCTCAAGAATCCACAATGCATGTTTTGGTTCTCTGTCCTTTTGCTAGCCGAGTCTGGTTTCTCTCGGATTTTTACATCAATACTCAATTCTTTCAAAACAAGTCTTCCATTGACTGGTTATTGTTTTGGTTAAATGACCCTTTGTCTAGACTCCCTGATGAAGCTCAATGTCTCTTTGTTACTATCTTGTGGTCTCTCTGGACTAGTAGGAATAATTTCATCTTCCAAAACCTGAAAGAAACTCATATAACTGTCTTAGCTAGAGCTAGAGCCATGCTTCTAACTAGGAAAAGATGTCTTACCATTTCTCCTACTACTCCTGTTAACCTATGTGATAAATGGATGCCCCCTCTGTTGGATGGATAAAGTGTAATACTTATGGTGCCTATGATGACATTTCTAGAGTTAATGGTGCAGGTTATGTGATGAGGAATTTCTCAAGCAAAGCCTCTTTTTGTGCATCCCTGGTTTTTGAAGTAAAGTCTGATGAAGAAGCTGAAGCCAGAGCCATTTGGACAGTCCTGAAGAAAGGCTTGGAGCAGCAGTTAACTCATATCATTTTCGAAAGTGATGCGAAGACTCTCATTGATCAATTTTCAGCTAGCATGTTTGATGGAGACTCGCGTGCAGATGCAATTTTCAAAGACATTCATAGTTCTTTTCTTCTAAATTAGTGGCTTGTATTTTTAATTTCCAACCGCGTGTTTGTAATTCTGTAGCTCAGTGGGAAAAAAATAAACAGTGCCTCTATGTATTGGTTTGTGCCTCCTGTTTGGTTATTGCCAACTGGTCGGCCTTAGATATAATGTGGCCCCAAAATTTACTTTACTCAGGTTCCATAAGGCATTTCTTAACTAGTGAAAGGAACAAATGTATTCCCCTCTTAAAGCCTAGTTTGGTATTGTTGTGAGTTTAACAAAAGTGCTTTTCTGTTGTGATGTGCTTTAAAAATAAAGTAGTCAGACGTTTGGTAAACTATAATATGTAAAGTGTTGTGGAACCAACAAACTTTAAATTCTGTTTGGTAAATTATCATGTTGAAGTGCTTATGATGTGGCTAATGACGAAAATAGACATGGTTTAAAAATTCTTTTTAAATTACATTATTAATAATAGATTTTTTTTTGAATTATATTTAAATAAAGATAAAAAAAAAATCTTATTCATATAATTTTAATTATTTAATATTTTATTTTTATTCTAATTTTAAATTTTTACCTTTAAATTCTATTATTATTATTGTTGTTGTAATTATTATTTTATAACAAAAATTTAACAAAATTTGATTAGTGAAATAATTGTACATAAATAAATATTTAATGGTAGATTTCATCTTTATAATATAATAACAAGGTTAAAATAGAGAATCAATTAATTAAAATTGGGTGGGTTCACAACTTCTGCTTTTACTGCTTTTACTGCTTTTAAAAGCTATTCCTGGGTAGCTTTTAAAAGTTGTCCTAAAACACAAGTGCTTTTGGAGAAAAGCGCTTTGAAAAAAGTTTACCAAACGTTATTTCCCTAAAAAGTTCATTACAAGTTGGTTACAAAGTGCTTTTGTAGGAAAAAAACAATCCCAAACGAGGCTTAAGTAGAGTAAGAGATTGGGAAGATTAGGCGCCGGTCCAAAAAAAATAATATTCTCATTGTCAGGACCACAATTAATTTTTAGTTCCGTGACACCCATAATTATATGAAATTATTAAAAATGTCTGCATGACGGATCATGGATCCGCATGACGGGTTATGCATCAGGGGTATAATTGGTAACACAACTTGGATATAACATATCCAAAAATCCGCGCCTTGGAATTTTACAAATTTTATATCGTTGGAAATCTTTTTAAGACCTCTCCAACTTATGTCCAGACTAGGACTCCATATCCAGCTGCGCAGCGAGTACAAACAAGAATATCAAATTTTTGTTTTTCACGAAACAATCAGAGGTGGTCATCATTTTAGGCAAAATTTTCGAAAACTTGATACATAACCATTATGCATCCACCAAAAAAGATGCATAACACATTCTGCAGACGCATAACGAATTATGCAACCATTTTCTCCACTGCATAACAAATTATGCATTTGGATAACAAAGTTGTGCATCTATAACAAGTTATGTAACCATTGTTTTGGTTGAGTTTAGTGTGTACATAAAAAAATTGATGCATAATGTTGTATGCATCCATATTTACGGATGCATATCAGGTTATGCGTCTATTTTCTCGATGCGTAAAAGATTGTGCAACAATTTTCTCGATGCATAATGCATTATACAGTCATATTTTCGGATGCACAACAGGTTATGCATCCATTTTCACGACTTCATAGCATGTTATGTAGATATTATTGTAGGTGCATGACAAGTTATGCAGCCTTATTTTTTGTTGGTTTCAATACTAAGAAAAAAGTAGTTGCGTAACCTGTTATGCAATCGTTTTCTGGACTGCATAACAAGTTATGCAAAAAAAAAAAGCTGAAGAACGTGTTATGCAACCAATTTCGAGAATGCATAAAAAGTTATGCATCACTATTCACACCTTCATTTTCTTTTAAATGCACGTCACACGCACACCAAACCCATTTGCACTTCCATCTCCTTTGCCTTGCCACTGCAGCATCCTTTTAGCTCCATTTTCTTTTAAGTGCGTAACCCATTGAAACCAACATCAACACCACCATTGACTAATTTCTGAAGAAGTCATTTTATCGAACAACTGGTGTGTGTCTGGAAATATGATGATGGTTAGACGTTGATTGTATGTGGTCTCCTGCCAATTATCTCCTTCCCTGCAATTCAAACATAACCCCTGAACCATGGCAGATACAGGTTCACAAACTCTGAGACATTCATCACAAAACCAACAAGCAGTAATCAGTGAGGAACTTGCATTCTCTTCTGGTTTTAGGATTCGAGCACCAACCAAATGGTTTCCACTCTTCATAAACTGCCCATACTTCACCTGCTTGTGGATAATGTTCAAAGAGTTATTTTTGGGTAACGATATTCCTGCGTTTAGTAGTACCCGAGCTCACTTGGCCAAAAACTTTTCCTAAGAGTTTATCGACCGATTGTGTCTCAGCTATAAATTCACAATCATCACCACACAAACTGACACCACCACTCTGAAAATCAATCTCTCCTACCAACTTCTCTTCGTCATGCTTTGCGGGTAGATTGCCTACGTTATGTCTTGATGTCACATCCAATTCCAAATTATTTGAAGACGTGGTGCAACCTTTTAATGTTCCATTAGCCTGACTAATTTCTGAAGAAGTCATTTTATCGAACAACTGGTGTGTGTCTGGCAATCTGATGATGGTTAGTTGTTGACTGTATGTGGTCTCCTGCCAATTATCTCCTTCCCTGCAATTCAAACATAACCCCTGAACCATGGCAGATACAGGTTCACAAACTCTGAGACATTCATCACAAAACCAACAAGCCATTGTCCAACTGATTTCACAGAATGAACCTGTACAACACCAACTCAGGATTCGATTGAGAGTTCGAAATTAGTAGAACCCATTCATGCTAACCCAGTAACAGACTAGAATCTCTTCTATCTCTCGGTTTATCATCCATTTCATATCAATGGAAACATGCCGGTTGTCTTCTGTGTATTCTCGGGTTCTAACTAAACCCAAAAACCTTGTCCATCCTCGTAAATCTGGCAGAAACTTTAGAAAAACAAATTCTTAGACAATCTATCTATTTTCCTATACCGTCTAGATCGGTATTACTGTTGGGAGGAAGAAGAAAAGGAATCGGAGAAGAAGAAAGATAGTTTGTCGGGAGTAGTAGAAGAAAAAAACAGACGGGAACATAATTTTATAAATTTTGGGTTCGTGAGAAATTTTCTCACAAAAAATGGGTGGGAGCCTGAGGTTTTTTGGGCGTGGGTTTCACAGTGGAGAAAAACTGAAAAATGGGTCTCCCTGTAGTTTTCACTAAGAGATTTCGCCCGATTATAGCTAGGGGAAATTAGGGGGAGACCCAAAATAAATAATATTCTCATTGTCAGGCCCACAATTAATTTTGGGTACCGTGAAGCCCATAATTATTTCCGTGACACCCATAATTATATGAAATTATTAAAAATGTCTGCATGACAGATTATGCATCCGCATGACGGGTTATGTATCAGGGGTATATTTGGCAATGCAACTTGGATATAACATATCTAAAAATCCACGCCTTGGAATTTTACAAATTTTATATCGTTGGAAATCTTTTTAAGAGAGCTACGCAACGAGTACAAACAAGAATATCAAATTTTTATTTTTCACGAAAAAATCGGAGGTGATCATCATTTTAGGCAAAATTTTCGAAAACTTGATACATAACCATTATGCAGCCACCAAAAAAGATGCATAACACATTCTGCAGACGCATAACGAATTATGCAACCATTTTCTCGACTGCATAACGAATTATGCATCTATAACAAGTTATGTAGCCATTGTTTTGGTTGATTTTAGTGCGTACATAAAAAATGGATGCATAATGCATTATGCAACCATATTTTCGGATGCATAAAAGATTGTGCAACAATTTTCTCGATGCATAATGCATTATGCAGCCATATTTTCGGATGCTTAACAGGTTATGCATCAATTTTCACGACTGCATACCATGTTATGCAGATATTATTCTAGGTGCATGACAAGTTATGCAGTCTTTGTTTTTGTTGGTTTCAATAGTGACGAAAAAGTTGATGCATAACGTGTTATGCAACGAATTTTGTACATGCATAACAGGTTATGCAACCAATTCCATAGCTGCATAACAAATTATTCAACTATACGAATACAAAATACTTTCCTAATGTAAAACAAATTCCACTATTTGCAATTGAGTTCAAGTTCTATCCAAGTAAATTGCAATTTGATCAAAAGCGTGACTGAAAAATCCTAAATTGCAATTGAATCTCAATACCAGCAAAACCTTCTTCCACTTCTTTTCTTTCCCGTCTCCGCTTCTTTGGTTCAACCACACAACCACAGCTCACATTCCCTGTAATAGCATTGGCACATTCCTTCACTTGCAACTGCATTACTTGCATCTTTACTGCCACCCTGTAACCAATTCATCACCAATTTCTCTTCTTCTGTGATATCACAACATCATTGCTGAAGCGCACACACCAGCCATACAACACCACTATTTTCTCTCAACCACAGTTAACTCACCAGCAACACTTCCTTCAATTCAGCTGCATTTCTCAAGAGTCAACAGCTCAGCACCGAGTATCATCAACCAACGAAGCCATTTCAGTTGCACAAACAATATAATTCGTGCCTGCAATTTCATTTTAGCTTCAATTCTTCTCGAACAACACCCGACCCATCACTGCAATCAGCTGCAACTCATCAGACACTGCCATTGCAGCATCAACATCATCATATTCTAGAGCTTCACCTGTCCTAAACATACATCTAATCAACTCATAAAAGAAAACAAATTATCCTCAATTCCTCTGTTGTTTGTTGTTGGTGCAGGCACCGTCTTTACAACTACATGTTAACCCACACAGCTTACCATTTTTTCAGCAAATGAAGTTTTGCATTCCACAACATAATCTGTCAGTAACTTTTCGATAAAAAGAATACAGAGAAAACAAATTCAAACCATAAGAGAAAAGTCTGCAACTTAGCATTCATAACCTCTCAATCACATACATTCATTACATGTTGTTGGTGCTCCACCAGTCACTTCCCTGCAACTGAGTTCAATTCATACCCACACAACGCACATTACCTGAGCCATTGAAAAGCATCAACACCACATGACATTCATTCACCAACAAAGCTCATTTCTTGCAGCTTGCATCTCTGTAATCACAGCAACCAGCAACAACAACTTCTTGTTCCTCTCGGAATCAGCAAACCCATCCTTCTTAGCATCTAGTTCTTTCAAACTCAACTTTACATCCACCAGAACTCGAGCTCAGAGACCCTTTGATAGACGCATTTATGTGTCTATATTAGTCTCAATTTTCTGTAATATTAGTACTCGATTTTGTTTATTTTGATATTTTATGTCTTGTAGGTGTTTTTTGGAGAAATAAGTATTTACGACGAGAATGATGAAATGGGGTTGGCCTGGTACTTCCATGTATCAGCAACCAGTCTAGTTACCATGACAATATAAAGGAGTCGAAATGTTGTCGTGAACTGAAAAGGCTAAATTTCACTGACACTGGTTGGCACGGTCAAAAGGTGAACAAATACGTCAAGAGCTTCATTTCTTAAGCAAGCAGGTGGTGTTTCATCATTAAGAGAAAGGTGGATGTGGCTAACTCCCCACCATATGCCAGAACATACAAGCCACATTTCGTCATCTGTGAAGGAGAAAGAAATTCTTATTACTCATCAACGTTCGAGCTGGTGGTTCTCTAAAAGAAAGGAGTTTCGAGCATTTTCCTGGAAAGAATTCGAAGCAGCTGCCATTATTCACTCGCACCCAAATCTTTCTCATCATGTCAGCTGCCATGGAGATGGAGTCGAGTTGGTGGTGTTGCCATGCTCATGGTTGTGAACTGAAATACAGCAACAACGATGAAACTGTGATTCAGCTGTTGAAGGCAGTGAATGAATAAGGTATTTACGCTGAGAAGATGGGTTGGCTGAGATTAAGCTGCTATGATCAGTTGTGTTCGATAATGAAGCGATGGAGAAAGCTGTTGGCTTTAATAGTTTTCATGGGTGAAAGCAGTAAGGAGATGAAGAGTTCACTGCCGTTGATGTTGGCAGCTAATGCGGAGTTCTCAGTGGGTCATTTTGATATGAGCTTGTGCAACCAGTCAGGAACGAGATGCAGCTCAGAGAATAGAAACAACTGGTGGCAGTGGTGGTTAAACAAGTCTGCAGACGTACTGGAGATGGACTGTCTGCCAACTGATTTGAGTTCGACATGGAGGATCCCGTGTCCAAGGTGGGGATGCAGATAACGATTGCATGGCATTTAATGGCCTTCTGTCAAACACCTCAACTTGGTGTTGCTCTTTTCGGATTGAACGGATTGTTGTTAGTGCTGATGGAGCTGTTGTTGATGGCTGAGCTATGGGAAGTCGATGAACCAATGGTGGAACTGGTTGCAAGTTGCAACTGACAAGATGTAGAAGATCAGGGAATGGAAAGAGATGTTGCTGCCGCCTGCCGGTTAACAAGAAGGAGATGTGGTCGAGAACTGTTGAAGCAGAATATACCTCGGTGCACGAGACCGGAGTTGGCTGTAGTAATCGATAATAAAGGAGAAATAAAGAGCTCGAGTCTGTGTGACAGTTGAGCAAGTTTGGCAGTTGAGTTTTCGTGACAAAACAGGAAGTCTATGATATCGGTGATGATGGCTATCGTTCGAGACAGCGTGAAAATAGAGTTGCGGCCATGCTCGGGAAAGAACTGGTTTCGAAATCAGTATCTGGTAATGGCCTGAAGATTGGTGTTTTATGTAGTCTGAAACTGGAGTTAATTGAGAACACCCGGCAACATGGAGAAGTGGTGTTGGCTCGAGTGTTATAGGCTCGTGTAAAGTGTCAGGAAAGCAAAGAGATAGAGTTTACCAAGGAGGTTGAGCATGAATGTGAATCTGTGAAGATTTCGGCGAAGATTCAGCTGGAATTTTAAGCCGAGAAAACAGCAAAGAGTACTCGTATATCCGGTGGTTTTGTGGTGATGTCAGGTGGTCAGGTATAGGAAGTCGTGGTCGGATCTTGGTAATGGGTCTGAATTTGGAAGCTGGTAATGGACCCGAATGGACTGGGCCTTGGAAAATGTTGCTAGGTCTTATGTTGTATTCTTTCGCAGCACTATAAAAAAAAAGAAAAAAAAATGCGAACAGGGGGAGGAGGCGAGAGCCGTAGACAGAGAAGAAGGAAGGAAGGGAGGCTGCTGATTTTGCGGCTTCACAGCCGTTTACGGTTTGAAGTTTTGTTTCAATTCTGTTTTTCGATTAGCTATTGATTTTATTTGATATTTGTTTATGGCTTTTGAGAAAGCCATGGCTAACTAGATCCATATTAGCGTTTAGGTAGAAACCAATTCAATTGTGTACTTTCTACGATGATATTTTTAATAATGATTTGATTGATTAGTATTTTCACTTCATATAGCTTGGTGTATAATTGTTCATGTGATTATTTTGATTATTTATGTTTTTCAATTGATATGGCGTGCTTGGGTTAAATTCTTTGACGTGATATGCTTTAGGATTGATAAATAATGCTTTATAGAATCACTACCGATGAAGCGAAGGAATTTACAGCGGAGAAACAATATTTTGGAATTTAACATACTATCTTCCGAGACATGAAATTAATTTCAATATTTGTCTTGAGTAATATATAAAAATTAGTAGAGTTCACACGATTTAATTGGTGGAAACCGAAAACCCTGATAACCCGTTTTCATTTTGTTTATTGTTAAAATTATTATTATTTCATTTTGTTCCGACCTTTTGAAAATCGTTAAAACATTACTTATTTGATTATTTAGTTTTGGTATTAGTTAACAGAGTATTTCACACTCCTCGTGGGAACGACCTGTACTTGTCATTGTCTACTAGTTAGACGTTGTGCACTTGCAGTATTTTATTGTAGGTTTCCCAACCTAACAAGTTTTTGGCGCCTGCCGGGGAGTGGCTGTATAGTACTCTCTGATTGATATCAATTTTCTTGTACATAATTATTTTATTTTATTTTTATTTTTGTATCTAATTTTTTTTTTTTTTTAGATTTTTTTTTTAGTTCCTTTTTACGCAGTTTATTTGATTTTTTTAGGTACCTTAAAAAGTGTTGCGGGTGAAAAGAAAGTATGGATTCACAAAGCTTTTTCAAGGACCAATTGGAAGATCCACTAGAGGTTTGCTTAACTCATTTTGGGTATGATTTTGATGATGATAGTGTTATTTGTGAAGTCAATGCCTTATTAGACTCCACACCACTGCTAGACACTAATAAATGGAAGCCCATAATAGAATCTCTAGTATTGGCCGAGTCTCGACTAGTTTCATCAGCCGAGAAACGTCCGACCTTGACCTTTAAACCATTGTCTGACCTATCAAGTTATGGTTTTTCTCATCTTGATAATATTCATAATGAAACCGTTGTAGATGATAGTGGGTCTATGAGTCATGATATTATTGCTCTATTGAGCCCTTGTTCCACGACTGAACTTTCAGCCGTGGAAGTTATTTCCGCTGATTTGGAACCTGATTTAGAGCGTGCCCCGCGAATAGAAACTGTCAAACAATCTGAACTTATTTCTTACGGGAGTGATTTACTTATCCTGTCCATGCATGACTTGAATATTACTTACAGATTTCTATTGGGAATGAACTTACGCATCCATTTGGAGCTTTATAGTGTTTGCAGGTTCATATTTTCAGCCGACCGGACTAGTTGGGATGATCCTCAACTTTTCAGACTCTATATATATGATTGGATGTCTACTTTTGGGTACCATCCCCACCTTGTTTGAGGACATTCTACTGACAGCGAAAAAAAAAATACATTTTACTTCTTGGGAGGTATCCCATGCTCATGCAACAGGGTAATATCTTTCCTTAACTCTTTTGCTTCGAATGGTAACAGTTTCTCCTTGTTCATGCTTTTAATTTTATCTTTAGAACATTGAGGAAAATGTTAGATTTAAGTTTGGGGGTATGGGAGAAACTTTTTAGTTGCATTATAAATAAACTCCAGAACCTAGAAATTTATGCCTATTAAGGTTTGCACTAACCAATCTAAGTGGATGGAAGCATGTTGGTTTTAGGAGTTGAGGAACCAATCTGACTAGATGGAAACATCTAAAGAGTCTATTCATTAAAGCACAGAGCTCAGGTGTTAGAAATAACATGATAGTTTCACCATATTTCGTTGAGTCCTTTTCACTTCTGTTTTTATTTTTTTTTCATTTTAAACTATGTTTCTCTAAGTGATTAGGTGGGGCTCACGATTCAAGTTGTTACCATTGCTAGGGTGAAATAGAGTGATTGAGATACCCATGAAAAAAAGTTATGAAAAAAAGTTATGAAAAAAAAAAGTTATGAAAAAAAAAGAAAAAAAAGAGAAAAAAAAAAAAGAAAAAAAAATGTTATGAAAAAAAAAATTGAGACCAGACCATTAGACCAAACGGAATAAAATTCAATAAAGTCGACCACTGGTACCCTTGTATATGCCAGTTGTGTTGACCTAGAATTAGGACTATTGACCACTGGTTCCCTTGTATATGCCAGTGTGTTGATATTAGTCAGACCGGTAACTCAGTCATTTAGGATAGGTTCATCTTGGAAGTGGCCTTCAGACAGATATGAGAAACATTGTTCACTTAGTCAACATCAAAACCATCTATGTTTTCTATATCCATCTCTTAATCTATCCATGTGATTTGTTGACTCCGAATATGATGTCCATAGTGAAACTATCTTAGTAGAGCTCTGTCACTTATATGAATTTTAGTATGCTTGAGTGCAAACTCGTGTACATCAATTGGAATTTCGCGTCAGGGTACTTCCTCCCATAATCAATAAGTATGCCAACCAAGGAGGTTCTTTAGTGCTTTCCAAGGTTCTGCGTAGATAGCTAGGGTCTGGAGTAAAGATTTTGTGGGTATATCTCTGGTAAGCCCTCCCGAGACTATAACTCGGCCACTAGGGTCACCTAGGGGTTTAAAGGCTTATTGCATACGCTAAATGCAATCGACGATGCCTGCGAAAGTGAGTTAGGATTTTTTTTGTAGTTTTGATTTGCTCGGGACTAGCAAATAATAAGTTTGGGGGTATTTGATAGACGCATTTATGTGTCTATATTAGTCTCAATTCTCTGTAATATTAGTACTCGATTTTGTTTATTTTGATATTTTATGTCTTGTAGGTGTTTTTGGAGAAATAAGTATTTGCAACGAGAATGATGAAATGGGTTGGCCTGGTACTTCCATGTATCAGCAACCAGTCTAGTTACCATGACAATATAAAGGAGTCGAAATGTTGTCGTGAACTGAAAAGGCTAAATTTCACTGACACTGGTTGGCACGGTCAAAAGGTGAACAAAGACGTCAAGAGCTTCATTTCTTAAGCAAGCAGGTGGTGTTTCATCATTAAGAGAAAGGTGGATGTGGCTAACTCCCCACCATATACCAGAACATACAAGCAACATTTCGTCATCTGTGAAGGAGAAAGAAATTCTTATTACTCATCAACGTTCGAGCTGGTGGTTCTCTAAAAGAAAGGAGTTTCGAGCATTTTCTTGGAAAGAATTCGAAGCAGCTGCCATTATTCACTCGCACCCAAATCTTTCTCATCATGTCAGCTGCCATGGAGATGGAGTCGAGTTGGTGGTGTTGCCATGCTCATGGTTGTGAACTGAAATACAGCAACAACGATGAAACTGTGATTCAGCTGTTGAAGGCAGTGAATGAATAAGGTATTTACGCTGAGAAGATGGGTTGGCTGAGATTAAGCTGCTATGATCAGTTGTGTTCGATAATGAAGTGATGGAGAAAGCTGTTGGCTTTAATAGTTTTCATGGGTGAAAGCAGTAAGGAGATGAAGAGTTCACTGCCGTTGATGTTGGCAGCTAATGCGGAGTTCTCAGTGGGTCATTTTGATATGAGCTTGTGCAACCAGTCAGGAACGAGATGCAGCTCAGAGAATAGAAACAACTGGTGGCAGTGGTGGTTAAACAAGTCTGCAGACGTACTGGAGATGGACTGTCTGCCAACTGATTTGAGTTCGACATGGAGGATCCCGTGTCCAAGGTGGGGATGCAGATAACGATTGCATGGCATTTAATGACCTTCTGTCAAACACCTCAACTTGGTGTTGCTCTTTTCGGATTGAACGGATTGTTGTTAGTGCTGATGGAGCTGTTGTTGATGGCTGAGCTATGGGAAGTCGATGAACCAATGGTGGAACTGGTTGCAAGTTGCAACTGACAAGATGTAGAAGATCAGGGAATGGAAAGAGATGTTGCTGCCGCCTGCCGGTTAACAAGAAGGAGATGTGGTCGAGAACTGTTGAAGCAGAATATACCTCGGTGCACGAGACCGGAGTTGGCTGTAGTAATCGAT
Source organism: Papaver somniferum (assembly GCF_003573695.1). Classification (NCBI taxonomy): domain Eukaryota; kingdom Viridiplantae; phylum Streptophyta; class Magnoliopsida; order Ranunculales; family Papaveraceae; genus Papaver; species Papaver somniferum. Next base: position 129,208,344 of record NC_039362.1, on the reverse strand, counting down.
AATAAAGGAGAAATAAAGAGCTCGAGTCTGTGTGACAGTTGAGCAAGTTTGGCAGTTGAGTTTTCGTGACAAAACAGGAAGTCTATGATATCGGTGATGATGGCTATCGTTCGAGACAGCGTGAAAATAGAGTTGTGGCCATGCTCGGGAAAGAACTGGTTTCGAAATCAGTATCTGGTAATGGCCTGAAGATTGGTGTTTTATGTAGTCTGAAACTGGAGTTAATTGAGAACACCCGGCAACATGGAGAAGTGGTGTTGGCTCGAGTGTTATAGGCTCGTGTAAAGTGTCAGGAAAGCAAAGAGATAGAGTTTACCAAGGAGGTTGAGCATGAATGTGAATCTGTGAAGATTTCGGCGAAGATTCAGCTGGAATTTTAAGCCGAGAAAACAGCAAAGAGTACTCGTATATCCGGTGGTTTTGTGGTGATGTCAGGTGGTCAGGTATAGGAAGTCGTGGTCGGATCTTGGTAATGGGTCTGAATTTGGAAGCTGGTAATGGACCCGAATGGACTGGGCCTTGGAAAATGTTGCTAGGTCTTATGTTGTATTCTTTCGCAGCACTATAAAAAAAGAAAAAAAAATGCGAACAGGGGGAGGAGGCGAGAGCCGTAGACAGAGAAGAAGGAAGGAAGGGAGGCTGCTGATTTTGCGGCTTCACAGCCGTTTACGGTTTGAAGTTTTGTTTCAATTCTGTTTTTCGATTAGCTATTGATTTTATTTGATATTTGTTTATGGCTTTTGAGAAAGCCATGGCTAACTAGATCCATATTAGCGTTTAGGTAGAAACCAATTCAATTGTGTACTTTCTACGATGATATTTTTAATAATGATTTGATTGATTAGTATTTTCATTTCATATAGCTTGGTGTATAATTGTTCATGTGATTATTTTGATTATTTATGCTTTTCAATTGATATGGCGTGCTTGGGTTAAATTCTTTGACGTGATATGCTTTAGGATTGATAAATAATGCTTTATAAAATCACTACCGATGAAGCGAAGGAATTTACAGCGGAGAAACAATATTTTGGAATTTAACATACTATCTTCCGAGACATGAAATTAATTTCAATATTTGTCTTGAGTAATATATAAAAATTAGTAGAGTTCACACGATTTAATTGGTGGAAACCGAAAACCCTGATAACCCGTTTTCATTTTGTTTATTGTTAAAATTATTATTATTTCATTTTGTTCCGACCTTTTGAAAATCGTTAAAACATTACTTATTTGATTATTTAGTTTTGGTATTAGTTAGCAGAGTATTTCACACTCCTCGTGGGAACGACCTGTACTTGTCATTGTCTACTAGTTAGACGTTGTGCACTTGCAGTATTTTATTGTAGGTTTCCCAACCTAACACCCTTGCTTTGATATCTCGAAACCAATCAATCAATCAATCTCAACAACAACCTATTATTCCTTGTTCTTCCACTGTAATCTGAGCTTCTAAAAGTCTTCAATTCATCACATCGAGCATCATAACAGACTCAAATTCATTTCAAATTCACACCACAAATTAAACCTCTCACAACCATTTCTACTTCAATTAACAACAAACCCATTGACAATTGATCGATTAAAATCGATTTCACACAAAATATCAATCAATTACGAAACCCTAAATTAGCTTACATTTTTCTTCTTCTTTCAGTGCTCAATCGACTTGAACACCATCACCTTCTCTCGATTCATCAAGCTACTAAACTTCCTAGAGATTATTCACACCAAATCAAGCTCGATTCCCTTGAACTGAGGTCGATAAAGAGACAAGAAGAAGAACAGTAGAAAATGAGAGAAAGAAGAGAAAAAAATAGAATATTAGAAAATATGGGTTTGTGAATAATTTAGGCGACAATAATGGGTGCGCACGTGAGTTTTCACGTCCGTGGGTTTGAGAGTAGAAAAAAACTGGAAAATGGGTGTGGTAGTAGTTTTCACTTATAGCTAAACGATGACCCGTAGTGGTTGGCCTTCCCTGTTATAGGAATAGCCAAGCAAAATGCACTACCATAACGCTTAGGCCTTGGTATGCAAAAACCTCCGAATAACCGTATACTAGAATACCATTGCCACGATAGGGTGGGCCGACCAAACAAAAACGAAATGCCTTATTCAATAAAAACAAACCATCCGTTTGTTAAGTCGGCCACCCACTGAACAAAAACGAAACATCACTGCAATGGGACCGTAAAAAGATGTTTGTGATCCCAAAAATCAAAATAAAATTGTTTTTTTCTCTGTAGAAATAAGTTGCAGCAGATAATCAGTGCCATAATGGCCCGGAACAAATTTTTACGTTATCCATTTTTTAAATGTTTGGAGCATGTTACATGTATGAGTTATGTTTCACTCGGTCGGAAGAAGACCCTGGCAAATAGTAGAAATAACGAACATTCAAAATGCTTCAAAATGTGAAATGGTTGGTGGCAATTTTTTGTTTTCTTGAAACCAGGTGGCAGATTTTTCAAAAATTTAGTCAAGGATAGTGTGTTGACGCGTTAACCCCGGATTGATTAGTGGTATAGTTTACCACGTGTTGAGAACCCAGTAAAAAGACCCGGCATTTTTTGTTATTTGGTAAAACCCTAGTTGGAATCTCCTGCTAACATTTTCTCTCCCGGCACCGGTTACTAATGCGAAAAGGAGAAAGACTGATTCTTCAGCATCAGAAAGGTGGGTTATGCATGAGTATTCACTTCTTGATTCTTTTTACTAGGATAACAAAGGTGCGTATAATCATTTTTACCCCCTTGTTCTTTGATTCTTTCTTGTTGAAACTTGAAATCATAGTCGTATTTTTGCTGAATTTTATAGATTACTGTCCAAATTGTTAGTCTCAGTGAAATTAGATTTTGGGGGTGTTACACAAAATCATGTTTACTTAGATTCCTAAGTTCTTAGTTTACATATAAACTCCTTTTTGAATTTGGGTGTTGATTTGTTATAAGATTGAGAAGTATATCTTCATTACTTTCCCCATTTTTTCCTGTAATGATATGTGGATTTTGTTTATCAAATTTTGATTTTATTTTTAGTTGATTAAGCTCATCAAATGTTTAATTTTAAATCGCCCGCAGATGCAGAAAACGAATTCCCAGATTCAGAACTATGGTGGTGGTGTTGTTAAAGTAATAGCGGTAGGAGTGGCGGAGGCGCTTCTGTGGTGCTGGTAGTATCGGAGGAGGTGCTGCTGATTGTAGTAGCAGCAGTGGTAATGATTTTGGCAGTGGTGATGGTGTTTTTCTGGAATTTAATGGCGGAGCTTCTGGTGGAGGTGGAGGCGCTGCTGGTGGTGGAGGAGCTGTCGGGAGGGATGGTGGCGGATCTGTGGGTTGTTGATGTGATGTTGATTTTGTCGGAGGTGGTGGCTGTAGGTGAAGAAATGTGATTGTGGTGTTGCTGGCGGAGAAGGAGAAATAAAATTTGATAATTGAAATTGCAATTTTCGGTCGATTGTGGTGCTGGTGTTGCTGGCGTTGCTGGCGGAGAAGGAGAAGAAGGGTGGTGGATCTTTCAGTGGAAGTGAAATTGGAGGAGGTGGAGGAGGGTGGCGGTGGCGGCTTCAAATAAGATTTGATAATTGAAATTCCAATTGCAATTTTCTGTTGATTGTGGTGCTAGCAGAGGAGGAGAAGAAGGGGTGGTGGAGCTGTTAGTAGAATTGAAATCGGAGGAGGTGGAGGAGCTGTCGGTAAAGATGGTGGCGGAGCTTTAGGTGGTTTGAATTGATGGTGACGATGGATTATCTCTAAAGTGAAGAGGAAATAGTGAAAAGAAGCAGGGTTATGTTCGTCCACCAAAAAAGCTACGGAATTTTCAAATTTTCAAATTTTCAAATCTTTTTGTGAAATTGAAGATTTCCGTTACTCTTCATTTTGACAAAAAAAAAAAAAATGGTCATAAAAGGGATTCTCTACGGGCCTTCTGGTCGGTCGGCCCAATTCTCGGTGGATTTAGGGTCTCTTACAAAAAGACCTATTCATGCGTATTCATGCGTATCCGATCAATTCATCTTCTCCCGTACCTACAAAATGATTTTATAGGGACCATGATTTTTTTGAGAGGACTATGATTTTATTAGGTCACCTTCCTATAGTGATAAGGGGTGTCCTAAAACGTTGAAATGACTAACCTACTCTTAACCTAGTTTAATTTAAAACCAACCTAATACCCGTGTATATATAACCACCTCCTCCCACCACTGTCGCCCACCACCACCACCGATTACCACCCCCTCCTCCCACCGCCACCGCCTATTTAAGAAGTGTAACATAATAATTTTATCGAGTATAAAAGACGCCAGTCGCAACCTGATTCTGTCATGGGACCACTCCGGAGGTATTTTTCCAACAAATCATTCACTTTAATTTGATTTTGATTACTTCAATCCAATAGAAAATCATCAAAATAGGGTTTTAATAGGAGTTACAGAGTCATATTCGGTTAGGCCGATTTTCCAAAAAACCCTAATTTACAAACCGAACTTCTTGAAAATGAAGAATACGAAGAACAGTTCGGTTCTATTGGATTTAAAACTAAGTCACCGAACTCTCTGTTCGGTTGTTTCGCAAAAAAATTTAAAACTACAAAGTGACCGAACTCCACCCTTAGAACCGAAAAAAACAAATCCAATTTAACTGAACTGTGTTGTTGTGGCCACTATGTTGAGTTCCAAAATAACCGAATTTAGCCAATAGAGTTCGGTTTGTTCGCAAAAACTTTTAAAACTACGAAGTAACCGAACTTAGCCAATAGACGCTGGAACTTCACATTTTTTTTTTATTAAGTTCGGTAACTTCACAATTTTATCGCAGAAACCGAACTCAGAGTTCGGTTGGTTAGCTGTTAGGTTCAAGTTTGCGAAAGAACCGAACTTTGTAAACTTATATACTCTTATATTACGTAAAGTTCGGTTAGATCAAAAGTGCATGCAGTTTGCGAACCAACCGAACTTTGTACACCAAAGTTCGGTTCGTTGAAAACCAACCGAACATAACGCTGTAACTCCTAGAAATTCTATTATTTGAGAGTTCGGTAACCTGCGTGTGTTGCGTGTTTGGAACAAGTAACCGAACTACACTTTCAGATGAGTTCGGTTACTTGTTCATCTCACGGGGCAACCGAACTACAGCTTCAGATGAGTTCGGTTACTTGTTCTTCATATAAAGTAACCGAACTGTTCAAAATCCAGTTCAGATCCGGATCATTTTGAAGATTAACAAATATTCTAGGAGAGGATGGAGATGAAAAATCAGATGAGTTTTCATCATTTGAATACTCAAACTTAGTGAATTGGAAAAAAAAATTATTTTTCATGTTTTTCTCCTTCATCTTCTCTAACTCTACTCTCTCAATAATTCTACTCAACTAATAATAAACCCATCTTTTAATTTAATCTCACTAATTATTTTTAACTAAATCATTCACTAATCATAACCTAAAATTAATTAAGAGGGTAAATTAGGTATTAAATAAATAACTAGATATGGAGTGACCTAAAATTACTTCTAATATCTTTCCCCCAAAAAAACTATGGTCCCCGAAAAATCGTTCTTTCCTCAAACCCTCGTATGCTTCTGTCCTACTCATCTGAAAATCGGGTGTCAATTGAGAAAGCGATATAGAGAAAGAACGATGTCAAGCGTTCCAGAAGATATTTACATCCAAATCTTGTTAAGATTACCGGTGAAATCAACTTGTGTTTGTAAATGTGTTTGCAAGACTTGGCTTTCACTAATTTCTGATCCTGTTTTTGTTAAACTGCATCTTGATTTTACTCCTCATAGAAACATCTCTAACAATCTCATCCTTGGAGGTTATGATAACCGCAGCAGACACTCTATCTATTCTATAAGTTGCGATTCGTTAGAACCATCTGTGTGGGAGAAGAATGAATTCACTGTATCTGAAATGTGTTACCCTTATTTATCCTTAGGTAGGTCAGGTTATGCAGTTCAATTTGTAGGTTGTTCTAATGGCCTGGTTTGCCTTATGTTCTTCGACATTCTTGACCCTAAAGATAACCAAGACTGTGCTAGTGTTGGCCGTGAAAAATACTTTTTTTGTCTTTGGAATCCAGCCACCCACGAATATAAGAAGATATTGCAGCCAACCAAAAAAGTTGATTTCAACGAGACGATGATGTATGCTTTCGGCTATGATCGCAAGACCAATGATTACAAATTGGTGTTCGGTGCTGCAAAATCTACAGGCAGTAGTTCTGAAGTGCAAATATATACATTATGATGCAACTCCTGGAAAGGCGTTGTTTCTGTCCCTTATTCTTTTTTTTCTTATAGGAAATCTGGGGTACTCGTGAATGAAAGTTTTCATTGGTTAGCGTAGAAAGCCAGTCTCATAGTTTCGTTCGATATTAGCGAGGAGAGATTCAAAGAAATACAACTGTCAACGAAACTCAAAGAACCCAAGAATAATCCACTTTTTTTATTACTGAAGCAGTCTTGGAAGAGTGCCTATGTGTACTCCGTGTATTCACAGTTAATGAACATCGTGCTGACAATGATCCTGCTCATATTGAAGTATGGGTAATGCAAAACTATGGTGTTCCAGAATCTTGGACTAAACGCTATGTCATTACCCATGAAATTGTTACTAGAAATATCGCCAAGCGTTGTCCCTTTTGAAGTTTATATTCTCTTCTAAGAATGGTCAGATTCTATTAGCGGGGCAGGGTAAGCTGGTTTTGTATGACCCAAAACATGGAACTGCTATTGGACGAGAAATGGGCAGTGTTTTGCGTTTTAGTTCAGAAGAGAATTATTTTGAAAGCTTGGTTTCAGTTAACTCTGGTACTTATGCGAGGAAAGGAGAAATAGAGGAATCAATTGAAGCAAAAGAAGCATAAAAAGAAAAACATGAGAATGTGTCCTTACGGTAAAACATAATTCACGCTTTTCATTTCTTGTGTTCTATTCTTGTTTGAGAACCTATTGGTTTTTTAGTTTGAAAATTGCATAACTCGAATCCCTACATAAAAGTTCTGGTTAAATTATTTTGTCATTCATATATATTTTGTTATATTTTTGTGAAGTTTTGAAATAATGTCATCCTATGAGCACTGAAATAATACAGTTTTCTCTTTTTCTTAGTACTAACTAGTAGACTTGATTAAGCATAAACTAGACTCACATGTCAACAGCCATGAACTGAACCAAATACCAAGTCTTTCTCTGTCTTGTCGTTTATCAAGATTAATCTCCATGGTCTTCTTGCTAGACATCATCCTGCTGCCTCTCAAAGGTAGTGCTCTTATAATCCTCTACATGTTGTCGGTCCATGTGCCCCTTTGTTCTAGTCGCCAAGCAGCAAGGAAAATCAATATTTCTGGCATGCCCAGGATCTGTTCATCTTTTGCAACTCCACTAACAAGTTTCTGGAAATTCAGGTGTGAATTGGGTCAGAAAATTATGGATTTCTTTCGGTATAGTTTTTTTTCCCATTTTATCATTCAAATGAACTAGGTTTAGACCAACAGAAGTTATATAGGCTCATTATATCAACATGTTAAAAGCAATGTTCTTATCCTGACTCTTTTAGTCTTTTCTGCAAATCTTTGAGAAAGATTAGTGAGCCTCCCATGCTCCCCCAGGTAAGAACAACTGAACAAGTTGATCAAAGAAAATCCAAAACCGACAACATCAGTAGAATCTGGAATATAGCTCAAAAGTAAAAAGTGGCACTATATGGTATGTGCCGTATGGGGGAGGGCAGTGCCGTATATCATATCTTTGTCTATTATACTTGTATTTAAACCAAGAGGATCCACTGACTAGTAGCTGTCCAGCCTGGAGAAAGAGAGAAACAAAAACAAGGAAAAAAACACAAAAAAGAAAACGACGCCTGAGAGATTCGAACTCTCGCGGGGAGACCCCATGTACTTAGCAGGCACACGCCTTAACCACTCGGCCAAAGCGTCATTCGGTGTTCAGTCTCGTATTAAATGGATCATGATGTATATTATTATTATATGAATCCCCAGCTCATGGAATCTTGATACCAAGCTCTATCTTAAATTCATCCCATTCCCAGCTAATTTTAGTTTTTGAACCACTGCTAGCACCCTGTAGTAAACAGAAATTTATAACTATTTTCAAGTCACCTGCAATGAAGTTCTCTCGGTCTGCGTCAATCTTAATCTCCAGTCATCTGCATTGAATGTCGTCTTTCAATGTCTCTAGGATCATGAAAAAAAAGGTGGCTCATAATGCATAATATGGGGCCTTTTCCGCAACTAAATGTTAGTTCCAACCATACATTAACTTCGTTGTCTAGAAATTCCTTGTGTGCAAGCCCACGTCTCTTCACGTTTATGACTAGCTACATCATGTGTGTGTCCTTGAAATAGTTATGGCCAGTCTCCCACCATAATACTATCATTTTCTTAGAAATTTTTGGTCAACATACTGCATCTCCGCATAGGTTTGAGTAAAAGAAAAGGTTTCAAAATCTTTTAATTTCTCGAAATTTAGCACCCATGATGGAAGTTTGTCGCCACAAAACATTTACATGCTGCGCCTAGTTTTTGCGAGCAAGATCTTCGGTTTATGGCAATGCAGTCTTTAGTTGGAATGCTTTGGCACATTTCAAATGCTGCAGTTCTCACACACAACAATGTGAAACGAATGCCCTACCTCACAGTAAGTAAAACATCCATGTGGTCCATAACCACAATCTCCAGAATTCATTACAGAAACATCAAAAATAACAAGACGCATCCGAAGAAAATGCAATTAAAACATACACGAATGAGCTCAAAAATATATCTCAGTAACTCAGAAGGGATCTGAACAAAAGTAATTTCATAGTCCAAAGAAGAAAGAGTATACATTCACATCTATTTTGCTTTTATTTACAACTGCGCGTCGAGGAACACAAGATTGTTACCATGTAAGATGATTAATTTTCCTTCATTGCTTAATATCGAGGAAAACTAATTACCATATAAGATTTGTTACCATGAAGAACATGGATGAACTACCGGGATTTTAACTACTGACCTGCATTGCTTAATGAAGATCCTTGTACATACATGTCATATTCAATGTAGGCGTGCAAAAGTATGTCTGCCAATAACGCAGGTCTCATCAAGCCGAAGACTTAATATTTCTTGTAGAAGCTGGGTCAGAAACTCTTAGTGTTCCTCCAAGTTCTGCAGGTACAAGAGGGACTAGAGAGTGAAGAACATCTGTGATCAATGGTCGATAACTTGGTTCTGGCTGTACACATAGAACGGCTACTGCAGCTACCTACAGACGAATCATGTTCTAAACAAGTTAGGAAAAACAAACCACATAAATTGCTTGAAAGAAGAACAAATTTGGATGATAGAGATCAATGACAGACTTGATATAAGTGTTTAAGATCCATTGTGTCCCTGATCACGGGGTCAACAATGTTGGGAAGCTTCGTTCTGTCAGTGAGTTGAGGCATGGCCTGCACATGAAATTGCCAGATTTTACAAACTTTTAAAGTGAGAAAATTCTAGATACTGTAGACCCATTTGTGGTCGCTGGGACTTAAGATCTTATACCCATGTAACAATAGATTGACATTGTGCTGGAGTCATTTTCTCCACCGGCCTTCTTCCCATCAGAAGCTCCAACAAAACAACCCCAAAAGCGTAGACGTCACTTTTCTCTGTCAGCTTACCTGAAAAAAAAAGCAGATTATTGTTATTGTCAGCACAAATTTCTGTTACAATAAACGATTCTCATAACAAAATTTGCTTCATATGTGAGAACAACCTATTGGCGTTTGGAACGGATAGAATGGATTGTAACTTGTAAGATGCACCCAATATTCTTTTTGGCCCTTTTTATATTACATTTGTGGGGAGGGGAGTTACAGGTGAGGCTCAGTCTGTAACATGTTGACATACTATTCTTTAACCCAACTGGCAGTCTGAAGACCAAAGAAGGAAAAAACTTCTATTTTTTATGGCCAGTCAGTAAGTATCACGGTGCCGACAAGTTCTGAACTCAGTTTAGTACTTTAGTTTGAAACTCTGAGTAGAGGAAACGTATAAGATGTGCTAAGCAAACAGAAAGCATACCATCTAAAATGTACTCCGGAGCAACATAACCCAAAGTGCCCGACAGCTTAATATTGCTCTTTTGGAGTCCAGAAGCAACAGCCAGTCCAAAGTCTGAAAGCTGTAATCATTTGGGAGACAAAAATTTCAGAGAGCTCAATCGTGAATAGGTCAACAGACCTCTGGCCAATAAACATTTGATACTGAAATATATCAAATTTCCAAAGAAGGGGAAAATTTCTTTTATCATGTATTACCTTGGCGTTAAAATTAGAATCTAAAAGAATATTGGACGACTTCAGATCCCTGTGGATCACAGGAGGGTTGCAATTCTCATGAAGATATTCCAATCCCCTGACCAAATCAATAAAGGCAAAAACATAAGCATGATTAACACCAAGTGTATAATGTTCAAACCACTGATTTCTGAGGTGAAGTTACTAGTTAAAGATTCAACATTTCCGGGCAAACAAAGAATAGGAAACGAAATATAAATTGAGGCGTCCTGGACTAACCTTGCAGTATCAAGCGCAATTTTCATTCGCAGGTGCCACGTGAGAGCCGATCCATGAGAAGGTCCTGCAATGTCAACCGAAATACAGCCAACCTTAGTATCTACAAGGTCCTGTAATGCCATGACGTAAGACGTAGAAAAGATACTAGTTATACCGTGCAATTGCGTTTCTAGAGATCCATTATGCATCAATTCGTAAACTATGAACCTCGTCTCACCATAAATACAATAACCCAGAAGGGAAATTATATTTGAATGTCGAATCTTACTCAACAAATCCACTTCATTCTGCAATTCGAATACAGTCTCACATCAGAATAACCAAAAAAAGGAAAAAGAAAAACTTGTAATGATCTCTATAAATGAAGATGAAATTATACCTCAAATTCAGTTTCTGCATCCTGTCTTTCGCAATTCAATCTCTTAACAGCAGCAATGAGATTGTCATCATCAAAATGAGCTCTATAAACACATCCAAATCCACCCTCACCCAAAATATTACTCTCATTAAACTTGTCAGTTGCTGCTTCTAATAACTGATACTCAATCATGGTAACAGATCCCTTTTTGTTACCCATCTTCATTGAACCAAACTTACCCAAAAGTGGACCTAATGACAACCCTTTTACACCATCTTCACATAAAAATTAGCAAAATGCAAAAATGTAATCAGAATCATTAGTAAAAATGTCTTCTTTTCAAGGTCAGAATGAAAAAATGAGAATACCTGTAGACCCCCTTCTGGGTTTTTTAGGATCAGAGCAATGAGATTTCTTCTGCCGGTAAATCCACAAACAGAATAAGAATGAGACAATTGCACAAAGTGCAGTGGACACAATAATCAGTGCTATTAGCATTTTCTTGTTCAATGGATGGTCATGTACTGTTTTTGTAACTCCACTCCCTGTAGAATTTGGGAAATCAGGAAAATGTTGAAAAGGATAGAGTCAGTGAATAGGTCTGAGTGATTTTACCTGGAGAGACTGCTGCTGCTGCTGCCATTGTTGATGAAAAAACAGGAGGAGATGTAACCGCTGGTTGATTTTGAGGGGGCAAAACAGGAGAAGAAACAACAACTGGGTGAATTTGAGGTGCCAAAACAGGTCTAGAAGCAGAGGAAGATACAGGTCTGGCATCACAGAACAAAGAAAAAGAAAGCAACCCAATGGATAAGAGAAGAAGAACCATCAATTTCTTCATCTCACTGTACTTGAAAACAGTCACAAGTGAGAAAAATCTATGGAGACATAATAAAAAGTTTGGATCTTTTTATTTGAAAACAGAGCAATTTCTCTCTGTTTTTTAAATTTCTCTCTTTATTGCAACTCTTTGTAGTGACTGTTCTACGGAAGTGGACAAAAGAGTCTTTCAGGAGTAAGAAATGAGGGTTTTTATTAATCATGGAAATGGGAATTCACAACAATCATGTGGTAGTTATCAAAAAGGGTTATAAAAAGTAGTATTCACTGTTGATGGAAAATGGAAGAAGAAGGGGACAATGTCAGACATAGGCATGGCATGGCCAAAGGGATATCCTTGTTGGGGATCTCAAAAGTGTCCTTATGATTTTATTCTTCTTGTTGAATTTGAGAAAGATGTGTAAATTTATTTTTATTTTTAACTGTTTTACTTGGGCATACATTATGTGCGTAGGAATTTTGTAATATAATTAGGGAACAATTTTGGTTACATTAATAGCTCTGATTTATAATCAGGGTCATTACAAGGATTTTCTGTTACATAAACAACATAGATAAAGATAATTGCAACATTACTATAATTTTGCTATTCAAAAGGACTATCTAATTCTACGAAATCAACCGTATTCACACCAACTTTTACGATAAGCCAAGAATAGAGTTGCAAAATAAGTTTAAATGGCCATGTTTGTTTCGTTCTAAACAAAACCAAACAAAGTAATAATATAACATACATCAGATGTTAGGATTATCAGGTGATCTAACCATTCATCAAGGTTTTGGAGGACGATTAAAATATTTAAACTAAAGTAACTTCTTATCTAAACAAAGTATGATTTCTGAAAAGGTCTGAGTCGGCATGAATCGGTCGGAATTTTGAACGAAGTCTTTGTATTGCGTGTTGTTGTTGTTGTAGTGTATGTTGTAGAATCTTTTGGAGTTGCAGGTACTGTTGAAGTAAGATACGTTGCTGGATTTGTTGTTCTTGATGAGGAGGTATTTTTGGAGAAACCCAACTTCCACCTATTGATTATCATCTTAAAACAATCCAGAGAACTTGAGTAAAACCAAGAACGATACCTAATCTGAAAAAGAGAATGAAGACCTAAAAAGCAGGGAAGAAACGCTTCAAAAAAGCAAGACCAAACATCTAAAAAAGATTTTAGGTAAGAGAAGTTAAAGTAGAAATGATTAGTTGTTGGTCTTCTCACATTTGCTCCATACGAGCCGATCTGGGAAGAAAAGATTTCAGGCGACGTTAGGGTTTGTTATCGATGAAGGAGGTGAAGAGAGGAATAAAGAGTTTTTCGGATTATTTAAATAAATAAATAAATAATTCACTTTGAAGCTTTTTGTACATTACAGTCTTTGAAGGACTGCCCTTGGATTCTCACAAGGGATTAATCCGGTAAAATCTGTTGTTTATGTAGAATTATTGGTTATATATATAGCATTATAGCTAGATCATGATCTAGCTTTAGGTAGTCAGTTCGAGAAGCTACACGGATTGGTAAATAGGCTTTTCCATGGTAGAAACATACACTCAGCGGTAGAGAGTTAGCCGAACGACGGAAACTGTATTGAGCGGTAAATAATCTATCGTCAACTTATAAGGCCCAGAAAATTTTAAACCAAAGCTTATGTCGAGTAGTGTTATTCAGTCATGTGTTAGGAAAAGGTATTTGGATAAGTGAAAGACTCCTACTATAGATAATGAAGAGATGAATGGAAGCCATAAATCCGCTAGTCCAAAGTCAAATTTTGAAAAGTAGTAACTTACAATAGTTAGGGGATCATGAAGGGTGGGAGTACTATGAAGTTAATGGCTTAATTGTTGCTTCGGAAAATGAATATATGACTTTGTTAGATTAAACTGCGAAGTCGATAATAACTATGGATCTACAACCACTTTCCGATTAATCAACCAACATTTGGTAGGATCAGTCTTGCTACAGGTTTTATTCCTACCCATCCTCGAAAACATCCAAGCTTTACTATTTACGTGCCCCATATATGATGGTTATTCATCGTAATGTATCCCAAGTTGCAAAGTATAACTTCATAAGAAGATCATGCTTTAAATTCAATCATTTCTCAATCATTTCTCAAGGTCTCAATAAGACTAATCCATATTGGAAAATGCATGCTACTGAAAACCAATGGCATGCCCGTCGCAACAATCTAAATCAACGACTGCAGGTTATCCACATGAAAACCACAAATAAATTGAAGGATGATTCCATGTTGTTCCAAATGAGTCCAGCTATAGACTCTGCTGGTGGAAGTTAATATCAATATACCCAAGAATTGTGCAAGTGTGTCAAACAACACAACCGTAAGAAATTTTCTCTCAAACACCACAACATAATCAATCTATCCCACAATACTTGAGTTTATCGCGTGCAACCACCACAACCTAGCACTTCTACTAAATCTAGTCATTCAATGAGTGAAGGTCTCTCAAACTTATTATGCAAAGGTCATTTATCCTGATTTGTAAGGATGAAAAACTAATGAAGAACGATGGAATAAATTTATTTTATTTTTAATTCGATGTAATCTCTAGTGAATCACTTATTTCTCTTTCTAAGAAGTTCTCTAAACTGTCTTATGATCAATGAAACTGAGTTATTAAGATCTTCATCTGAAAAATCAGGATCAACAAGATTGTCCATAAAGTTGTCAACACTTTCACTTTTAAGAGTTTTAGTGTTTTTCAGTGCCTTGAACGCAATATCCTTTCCGGTTTTGGATTGCAGTTCATGATCAAAGATCTTTAACTTTCCAATTAACGTGTTTCTGGAAAGTATAACAAGGTTATTTCCCTCCATGATGACATGTTTCTTAGACTTGTATCTTGCTGGTAAAGATCAGAGAATTTTCATCATAATGTCCTTTTGGGGAATAGTATTCCCTAACGCGTAAGATGCATTAACAATTCCAAACACCTTTTGGTTCAACTCATCAAACGAATATTCATCATCCATACAAAATCTTTCCCAGTCAAAAGTTAGGTTTTGTAGCCTAGCTTCTTTCTCTGAGCTATCTCCTTCGAATATGATTTCTAAGATATCCCAAGCATATTTAGACTTAGTGCATGAAGTCAAATGATGTTAAAGATCTGGGCTTATGGCGTGGATAATAGCGTTTAACCCGTCAGAATTATGCTTTGCAACACTTATCTCGGTTTCACTATATTTTCATAATGGCTTCGCAATAGTGGTTCCGTCTGCAACAACTGTCGGCGCATCATACCCAATAACTACAAGTTTCCATATCTCAAAGACACGGGCATGTAAAAAGGAACGTGTTAGAGCATTGCTCGGTCGAACTCGCATGCGTTGCTATCTCAAGCATGTTTGTCAATGTTAGTGATCAAAACTATATGTCTTGATTTCTAGTTTACTTATGACTAAGTCTCGGTCTAGGATAGTTAGGTATAGTTGAGCTCCAGACTCCATGGCGATTATCTTACGAAGACGAAGAATTACTCAAGGAACCAGTGGAACTTCATCCTATCAAAAGATATGTGGAGACTTGAGCTCATTTGTCACTTAAAAGTCTATCTAATCTATCTCCTCCTCTTGAGACAAAAGTCGTATAAGTATAATAGTTTTCATACATACACATTTGTTATTTCAAGCCGAGTTTACTCGCCTATCTTTTTCTCGAAATATGTGTTGGTAAGATTTTGCTTTAACCACTTTCATCTTTACCCGTGACGAAAGTCATGATGACGTTTCAATCTTGAAAATAGCTTTGATGACGATAGTCGATTCTTTTTGTCTAACGACTATTATAACATTATAGAAGAATGTTTTAATGATTGAAATGTAGAGTTGAGATTACCAACTATGGATATAAGCATATATAGTGTGTTCACACATTAGTGTATAAATCCATGTGCCGGAAACCAAGTGTGTGCATATGTGTGCATGCGGTATTGGTGAAGGAGACAGGTTAGGTACGCGTACCCGTGCGCGTACTGGCGGAAGTTTTCATACCTAAAATTTCTACTGTAGTTTGTGAAGTTTGCAAACTGAAAACCAGTCACCTTAGGTATGCATACCCGTACGCGTACCCATGGAAGTTTTCGAACCGAAAATTTCTGTTGAGTTTGTAAACTCAAATCCGGTAGCTAAGGTACGCATACCCGTACGCGTACCCAAGCTGGTTAATTCTCAAATCGGTAGTTTCATGAACTTAAACAATAAATCAATAAGGAATGAAATCTTTGCAAACCGTGGCTATATTTTTCATGAATTGATTCAAGTGAATCAAACCGATTTTGTTTCAATTGTGTCTATGAATAAAGACCTAAGTAATTGAACTACTCTTGAACTAGTTCTTATGAATCATTTTAACTAGTTATGAGAAAGATGAATACGGATAATATGAAAGTGCTCATATGGCTAACCATTGGTTAACTATTTGTGAACCAATCCAATGTACACGTTTAGGTACGGTTAGTCAAACCTATATGAATACATTTCATTTGTGTGTGAGACAAGCTAAGTTTCGATCTAAAGGTTGAAAGATATTAGCTTGGATAAGTCAGGTTTTTCATCTAACGATGAATATTGAATGCTTTGTTACCAAGGTAACTAAGATTGCAAACCCTGATTTGAAAACTATGTAAGGGAGACGTCTAACAACTGGAAAAACTAATCCCCGCACCTCCTGTGTGATACTAGTTGGTTTACTAGAGTCGATTCTCCTTTAACCGTAGGTTTCTTCTCGAGACCCTGTCGGTTAACGACTTAAAGACTTCATTGGGATTGTGAAGCCAGACGAAACTACTTCTCTTGTAGTTGAGCGATCTGATCTTGCCATTTTCTATCGTACGAGTTAAATTGAAATAATTGACTTGAGATTATATCTCCGATAGGGCAGGATAAAAAGAAATCACAAACATCTTCGTCTCATCGTTTGTGATTCCACAATATCTAGTTTCGCTACCATACGATTTAGATTATTGTGAGGTGATTGATAATACTAGGCTGTTCTTCGGGAATATAAGTCCGGTTTATCAATTGGTTCATGTTCACCTTGATTTATAAAAAGACGGAACAAAACTCATAGGTTTATCTGTGGGAGACAGATTTATCTATCATCATAGACTTTTCTGTGTGATACATATTTGTTTATTAAAGTCTTCGACTTTGGGTCGTAGCAACTCTTGGTTGTGGGTGAGATCAGCTAAGGGAATCAAGTGCGTAGTATCTTGCTGGGATCAGAGACGTAAGGAGCGCAACTGTACCTTAAATCAGTGTGACATTGATTAGGGTTCAACTACAGTCCAGACCGAAGTTAGTTTGTAGTAGGCTAGTGTCTGTAGCGGCTTAATACAGTGTGGTGTTCAATCTGGACTAGGTCCCGGGGTTTTTCTGCATTTGCGGTTTCCTCGTTAACAAAATTTCTGGTGTCTGTGTTATTTCTGTTCCGCATTATATTTTTTTATATAATTGAAATATCACAGGTTGTGCATCGTATCGATCAATTGTGAAATCCAACCTTTGGTTGTTGATTGGAAATTGATTGATCCTTGGATATTGGTCTTTGGTACCATCCAAGTTTATTATCCTTGTATTTGACAAAGACTCGCAAATTCTTATTTTCTTGAGTAAAGATCAAATCAAGTGAGAGAGATATTAACTCCTCAATATACTTTTCTCTAAATTGAGTCTGACTGTCTAGTTGATTCTCTAGAAAGTATATTGAAGTTAATCCATACAGATTGCTAATCGAAATATTGGGTGTGGTTGTTAGACCCCCGTTTTTTCAGAACCATAGCGATTTTCCGTCAAAAGTAATTTGTGTCATCGAATGCTGGAGATACATTTATCGAGATTGCAATCTTGTCCATATGGTCGCATTGCTTCAAGCACAGACTTGTTAGGTCTTAAACATCTTTTCCTTTTATGATACCAATTGAAAACGTGGGGGGTACCAAAATACACCACCAACTTTTTCTTAGGCAACTTGTATAGACAAACTTAAATACAATTTTGAGTGTTCAACTTAATGAATCTCAATCAAGGAATAATATTTAAAGTTATATCTCTATCTCTCACAATCAGGAAGTTTACAGAGACAAGTATGTGAACCTGATTTGCGCGTGAGAGTAATTGGTGATTCCACAGATCAATTTTCAAGTATCAATCAATTAGTATCCAATAAACAAGGATGGGGGTATCTACTTTGATTGATTAGCGCACAACCTGTGATATTTCAATTATGAAGATAAACAATATAATCCGGAAAAAGAAATAACACAAACACGAGAAATTTTGTTAATGAGGAAACCGCAAATGCAGAAAAACCCCGGGACCTAGTTCAGATTGAACTCCGGACAGTATTAAGCCGCTACAGATACTAGCCTACTACCAATTAACTTCTGACTGGAATGTAGTTGAGACAGAATTAAACCCTCATAGCAATTCAGTTACAGTCGCGCTCCTTAGGCCTCTTGAATCCCCACATGACTCCACGCAATTGATTCCCTTAGATGGCGTCCTTTACATCCTAAGAGTTGCTTCAACTCAATTGAATACTTTAAACCAATCTGCCTCTTACAGATAAGCATATATGTGTGATTTCCTTTTTGATTGTAGATCAAGGTGAGACTGGAAATCGATAGCAATGGAAAAAGTTTAGCTAACATCAAAATTCGGACTTATGCTTCCCGAAGAGCATCCTAGATTATTATTCACCACACAAGTGTTAAACTTGTGGAATCAACAAAGTCTGAGACGAAGAGAACTTTGATGTTTTCTATCTATCTTGTTAAAATGAGCATCTCAACAATCGAACAAGATCAGGATACTTGAGCTATCAGATAAACAATAGATGGACCTGGCTTCACGAATCTCTATGAAGTCTTTGTAGTCGCTAAACCCTAAAAGGGTTTTAGGAAGAGAACAACTCTAGTTTACAACTAAGATACACCAAGAAAAATAGTGTCGGATTCAAAGATCCCGGTTGTTTGAGGTTCTCCTTATATAGACATTCAAAGCGTAGGTTGCTTTAGGTTTAAGCTAAGATAGCTTTGGAACCAAGCAAACAATACCCATTGTTAGATGAATCTTTGAATTTGATTAACATAATCAACATATACACTATGGTTAGGATGAACCGTAATCGATCTGTGTATATAGACCACGCTCATGAATGGTTAGCCGAAGCTACCCAACTGAACTATAAACTTGAGCATTTTCATATAACTCTTAAGACTTAACTTGAAACACAACCATGTGATCAAATGTGTCTATGGTGTTTTTAGTGATTATTCAAATGCTAATTATCTCGGAGAAATAATTTTATGTGTATATGAATTTAGTCGACATGGTAAGTAGGCGTAAAAGGTACAAATACTTAACCTGTTCGTGAATAGTTATGTCATGGTACGTGTACTAGTATGTAAACCTTAAGACATAACTGAGTTCTAGAGTTCACAAAACTTTTTAGGTATGCGTACTGGTATGGATACCATTTAAACATAACGAGTTCCGGAGTCCACATAACTTTTACGGTATGTGTATCGGTATGGATACCAAACCGGTCTCGTAACCAACCGTTATTTTCTAGTACATGTACTGGTTTGCGTACCGATCCTGATTTACGAGTTCACAGACTTTCAAAGGTGTGCATACTAATATGCGTACCAAAAATATGTTTGTCGACGTATAGCTACTTTGTTACGTATACTGAGTACATGTATTACGACTTCATAATTATAACAGTTTTCCCAGTTTGTAAGACTGGTATTTACACTATCTTGTATCTGAATTTATAATAGCTTTATATTTATCTCTAAATCGATTCGGAACATTCCCGAATAACATCAATGACACAAATCATTGTTCCAGGCTATTTTCGAATGATAATTCTTGAATCATGATTTTGATTACGAACAATAAATTGTCCTTAACCAAAATTTATCAAGTATGAACAAATGTTCATTAAGCTTAGTCATATTTCCAGGACTAATTACAAGACGAATCTTCACTCGAAATTCTTGATATGCTTAAGATACTCTAATTATTATGCGACATCGTCTCATAGATAAAAAGATGAATATAACTTGAGAAATAGGTGGTTCAGTCTTCACTTACCTTTTGTTGAAGAAGTTCTTCAAAAGCTTCGGTTGATCTTCGCCTTCAAATGGTAGAACACAATGATGATTGTCGTGATGTCTGTTTCCCAACTACACTTCTATCCTAATCTGAAACTTAACTAATTGTAGACTTGAAACCAAGAAATAATTTTGATAACAAGCTTGAGATAACAACATTTGTGAGTTCGACCGAGCAATGCTCTAACAGATGGTGAAGGTGAATTTGTTAACAATGAGTTAGGTGTTTTCCTTACTACTGCTGGTATTAGTTATGAGCTAACTTGTCCCCATACTCCTGAACAAAATGGAGTTGCTGAATCTAAGCATAAACATTTACTAGATATTACTAGAGCTTTTCTTCTTCAATCTGGTTTGTCTGATCATTATTGGGTTGATGCACTACAAACTACAAATTATGTAGTCAATAGATTACCAACAAAATCACTTCAATCTTCTTCTCCTATCAAGTTTTATTTCAGAAGTCACCAGATTATCACTTCTTAAAATGTTTTGGTTGCTTATGTTTTCCTTGGTTAAAACCTCATGCTACAAATAAACTGCAACTTAGAAGAATATCTTGCATCTTTCTGGGTTATAGTGTCAATCACAATGGTTATAGATGCTTAAATTACAGTATTATAAGAGTTTATGTATTTATACATGTGTTGTTCAATGAACAATGTTATACTTTAGCAGAGAATTCACCATACAAGTCTTGCTTGCCAGCTTTTCCAGATATTTTAGTTACTTCATCAGACAAGCCAACTACTTCTAATACTTATACGGGTGCTTCAACATCATCAACTGTGAAGAACATCTCCACAGAAACTAGATGTGAAGAGAGTCTCCACAGACTTCAAAGTCTATATTCAGTGAAGATTTTACAAGTGTATCTTCTACTGATAAGTGTATTGGTACTTCATCAATTATTTCATTTATACCTCCTTCATCTAATATTACTTCCTCAGATGCTCCTACAACAACTACAAATACTTTTACTCGCTCTATGACAACAAAAGGTAGAGATGGAATTTAAAGCCAAAGACTTCTTTTGCGACAAAATATGTCATTCTGTTAAGTCTGTGGGCATCCAACTCAAAACCAATTGGCGATGAGTAGAGCGGCCCTTCAATATTATATTTAGTTAATTATGCAGAAACTAGCGATGTGGGACTATTATCCTTTCACACGCCCCCTCACATGCAAGGACAATCAATCGTCCTAACACGTGGACCTACGTACGTGTGGGTCACGGGTGTGCAGGTGACTTGCCTTACACGTGTACCTACGTACGTGTGGGTCACGGGTGTGCAGGTGACATTCGGTCACGGTACACCCCACGTACAGGTCATACGAGTGACCAGTCATTCGGTCATGGACGTATAAGTGGCATTCGATCACGGTGGCCAAAATCGGGCCTACACCCCGCGTAGGGACCTAGCTATGATACCATGTTAAAGTCTGCGGGCATCCAACTCAAAAACAATTGGCGATGAGTGGAGCGACCCTTCCATATTATATTTAATTTAATTATGCAGAAACTAGCGATGTGGGACTATTATCCTTTCACACATTCCTACTATTTTTCTTGCTGCAGTTTCGCCATCAGTACCCAGTTGTTTTACTCAAGCTAATAAATATCCCAAATGGAAGCAATTTATGGTTGTTAAACACAAGGCAGTAAAAGATGCTAATACTTGGACAAAAGTAGCTCCTCATCCATCTCAGAATGTTGTTGGCTGCAAATGGATTCTCAGACTAAAGTACAAACCAGATGGTGCTATTGACAAGTACACAACTAGACTTGTGGCTAAAGGATTTCATCAAATTCAGGGATTGGATTATACTGAGAAATTTTGTCCAGTTGTCAAGCCTACAACTATTGGAATTATGTTCTCTTTAGCAGTAAATTTTAATTGGGATATCAAACAAATTGATGTTATATGCCTTTTTGCATGGATATTTACAAGAAGAAGTATATATGATGCAGCCACTTGAGTTTTAAGACAGAAAACATCATGACTATGTATGTAAATTACATACGTATGTATATGGTCTTAAACAAGCACCTAGAGCCTAGTATGAAAAGTTACTAGATGTTCTAGTTCAATTGGATTTCAATCCCTTAGCTGATACATCTTTATTGTTCAAAAACTGGGTTCAAAAATATGGTTGATGCTAAGCCTTGCGACTCTCCATGTCCACCTGGTTCTAATCCAAGTGCCAAAGATGGTGATTTACAAACAAATCCAACAGAATATAAATCTCCAGTAGGAGCTCTACAATATTTAACATGGTCAAGACCTGAAATTACGTATGCAGTAAACCAGGTATGTCAGTTTATGCATTCTCTTACTATAGAACATTTGTCTGCATCTAAATGAATTTTTAGGTATATCAAAGGTACTCTTGGGATGGCATTCTATTCAAAAAGGACTTACAACTTTATCTGGATTAGTGCAGTCAAATTCTTTGAAGATTTCTTACATCTCAATAATTCAACAGTTGACCGATATCTTCACAAAAGGACTTGTAAGTCCTAGGTTTGCATTTCTAAAAAACAAACTGGAGGTGATTTCTCCCATTCAGTTTAAGGGAAGCTAGTAAAGTATAGTGAAGATTCCCTTCACATAAAGTGTACGTGCGAACAACTCGTGAGAGTGTCGGTTGTCTGTTATAGACGTCATCTGTCAATTGTTTTACAACCTGTCATGTGTTGTCTTTTCTTTCTTCTTGTCATGAGTCTGTTTATAAAGACGATCTCTACAATCCTTTTGCTTAATGAAATTTGTTTCTCTCTAGTCTACTAACCAATACAATGTACCTGATTTTTTTTTCTTTTTCGTTTTTACGATGTCCGTCTCGAATACTGACTCGACTCAAACCTCTGATCCAGAATATTTAATTTATGTGCAATTTTCTATTTAATTCGTTGAGCATAAATCTGACTGAATTTAAAATTTTCTGTAATCCTCCTAGTGGAAATGGATGTATGGAACTCTCCCCTCTTATTCACAAGGAGAAAGATAAAGATATTGAAGTCCATTGTACTGGACAGTAAACTTATATCAGAGCGAGATCTGATTCAGATAGTCATGCAAAACAAAGTTGGGTTTGTTTTGCTTAAGAACGATTTTTTGGGGACCATGGTTTTTTTGGGAGGACCATGATTTTATTTTGGGTAAAGGCATAAGAAGTAATTCTAGGTCACCCCATATCTAGTTATTTATTTGCTACCTAATCTACCCTCTTAATTAATTTTAGGTTATGATTAATGAATAATTTAGTTAAAAATAATTAGTGAGATTAAATTAAAAGATGGGTTTATTATTAGTTGAGTAGAATTATTGAGAGAGTAGAGTTAGAGAAGATGAAGGAGAAAAACATGGAAAATATTTTTTTTTCCAATTCACTAAGTTTGAGTATTCAAATGATGAAAACTCATCTGATTCTTCATCTCCATCCTCTCCTAGAATATTTATTAATCTTCAAAATGATCCGGATTTGAACTAGATTTTGAACAGTTCGGTTACTTTATATGAAGAACAAGTAACCGAACTCATCTGAACCTGTAGTTCGGTTACTTATATGAAGAACAAGTAACCGAACTCATCTGAAGCTGTAGTTCGGTTGCCCCGTGAGATGAACAAGTAACCGAACTCATCTGAAAGTGTAGTTCGGTTACTTGTTCCAAACACGCAGGTTACCGAATTCTCAAATAATAGAATATCTAGGAGTTACAGCGTTATGTTCGGTTGGTTTTCAACTAACCGAACTTTGGTGTACAAAGTTCGGTTAGTCCGCAAACTGCATGCACTTTTGATCCAACCGAGCTTTACGTAATATAAGAGTATATAAGTTTACAAAGTTCGGTTCTTTCGCAAACTTGAACCTAACAGCTAACCAACCGAACTCTGAGTTCGGTTTCTGCGATAAAATTGTGAAGTTACCGAACTTAACAAACAAAAAAAAATGTGAAGTTCCAGCGTCTATTGGCTAAGTTCGGTTACTTTGTAGTTTTAAAATTTTTTGCGAACAAACCGAACTCTATTGGCTAAGTTCGGTTATTTTGGAACTCAACATAGTGGCCACAACAACACAGTTCGGTTAGACTGGATTTGTTTTTTTTCGGTTCTAAGGGTGGAGTTCGGTTACTTTGTAATTTTAAATTTTTTTGCGAAACAACCGAACAGAGAGTTCGGTGACTTAGTTTTAAATCCAATAAAACCGAATTGTTCTTCGTGTTCTTCATTTTCGAGAAGTTCGGTTAGTAAACTAGGGTTTTTTGGAAAATCGACCTAACCGAAGATAGCTCTGTAACTCCTATTAAACCCCTATTTTGATGATTTCTATTCGATTGAAGCAATCAAAATCAAATTAAAGCGAAGGGTTTGTTGGAAAATACCTCCGGAGTGGTCCCATGGCAGAATCATGTTGCGGCTGGCGTCTTTTATACTCGATAAAATTATTATGTAACCGAACTTAATTGTGATTGCATTGATGTTGTTACATTTCTTAAATAGGCGGTGGTGGTGGTGGGAGGAGGAGGAGGTGGTGGTGGTAATCTGTGGTTGGTGGTGGTGATAATCGGAGGTGGTGGTGGTAATCGGCGGTGGTGGGCGGTGGTGATGGTGGTGGTAATCGGTGGTTGTTGGTGGTGGTGTTAATCGGCGGTGGTGGGCGGTGGTGGTGGGAGGAGGTGGTGGTTATATATATAGGTGGTTATTAGGTTGGTTTTAAATTAAATTAGGTTAAGGGTAGGTTAGTCATTTTAACGTTTTAGGACATCCCTCGTCACTATAGGGAAGGTGGCCTAATAAAATCATGGTCCCTCAAAAAAGCATGGTACCTAAAAAATCATTCTTGTTTAAATCCCTTCATAGAGATCTGAGTTAAAATTCTTAGAACACACAAAAACCGTGCCCAGTGCTCTGATGCACCATCAGAGTATTTTTCCTGCTTCTTCTGAATTTACTTAGATAGGGAAAGAACCAATATCCTTTTTTGGACTTAAAAGGTGTGACGAGCCACTTTGTAAGCTCATGCTCAAGCCCTGTGACTATGCTCTTTCCTTGAAAAACAGATAACCTTTATATTCTGTAAGTTGTAACCCGACAAAACCTTGATATGAATATAAAAACGATAATGCATGTAGAGAGATTCATTTGACTGAAAAATAAAATAATAAAAAGTTGATTATAGAAAGGAGAAAAGATTATTTATAAATAATAATAAAGCTAAAAACAAAAGGGGCATAGCATAGAGGGTCACATGATTAAACATCTTTTCTTTTACTTTTAAAGAAGAAGATGAACCACAAATCTCAGTACTAGAGAGCCTTAAATTGGAGCTTTATTTTCCATCCAATGTACAATATGATATGGCTGTACATGTGATTTCATTAATTGAATTGAATATGCATGTTGGAACATAGATCCATCCATCTACCTCTCCCTATTAGGATTTGTGTTTGACAAAATCTGTCTGTCAATGCATATACTACCAGAATATCGTATTAGAAAAACATAATTATTGGTTCCATCTAATCAATAAATTGATTGATAACTTCTATATTGTCTATGTAGTATGTACTGCGATGCGATGGTCGGGCATTTGCCCCCCGTTATACCAAAATTTACTCAATATTTGAAATATCATACGAAATGCCAATAATCAAGATTGATTACCAATGTTGTGATGAAGGAATGAGAAATACTCCTAGGAAGCTCATTGAAACAGACTCGCAGACAGTTTTTTCATCTTATCAGTTGATTGCAAAACTTTGATTATCATATTTTCTTGGTTTAGGATGGTTGATTGCGATGACAATGAATCCGAAATAATTCGCAACTGCGCGAATAAATTTCTTTTTTCAAGAATTAACGGTTAAAACTATTGTCTTAGCCAAAAGTTTGAAAATAAACTGCAGCCAAAAAAGTATTTTAAGAGCAAGTCTTATGTTGGAAGGGTTCCATCTTCCACGCCACCTCAGCATTTAGAATTGTGAATGGAAGCGCAAGTGTAATGGTGGAACAACAAAAACGCTAATCTTAATAGCGTTGAGCGCTAATCAGAATAGCGCTAAAACAATGCTATTAAGATTAGCGCCTTTTTCTCAGCCGTTTGATTTTCGATGGCTCATTTTAAATTTACGGATAAAAAAAAAGCGTTATTCTGAATAGCGTTGAGCGTCATTCTGATTAACGCTTTTCGTCTTCTAGTGTGCTATTCTGATAATCGTTTTTCGTCTTCTAGTGCACTATTCTGAATAGGGTTTTACTGTAATCTGATTAGCACTACCATGAATTTCACGGACCATTTCACGAAATCATGAAACATTACTTGGATTTTTCATGAAAAATACCAATTTGGAAGCAACTAGACTTGAAATAGGATGGATTCCACCGAAAGACTTGCTCCAATGAGCAACATATATTGACTTGCGATCCCATATTCAATGCAAACACACATTATACAAGTGTACAAGTTTCGTATTCAATTTTGGGCACTACTCTCATGCATAGGGGTTACCCACTTCATCCCAAACGTTGTTTTCATCGCATTCAAATGCTCATTTATACTGAAAGAGTGCGCAAGAAATTTTATCCATTTTCTTGAAACAACTACAAAAATCAAGTCATCTGACACTAGGACTCCAGTTAGCTAGTAGCCTGATGAGTCTCTATTGTATAATTATTATGCCATCCCGTAGGCCGTAACAACAACTAACAACCCATCTTAGAGCTAGCACCATGGTGCTAGTTATCCTTTCCCTATCCCTATGTATCCCTCAAAATTCAAAAATCGCAAGTGTTATGATTTCCCATATCCCTACTCGTGTAGGGATATCAACACATTTCCCTACTCGGCCGATCACTTCTGATCACGCCTGTAGGGAAGGGAAATTTACGCTTTACACGTACTGAGTAGCCGTAGCATTTTACACGGCTACCGAGTAACCGTTTCTGATTTTTAAAGTTTTACCTTAAAACTTTCTTTTTCACTTTTTATTTTTATTAAAACTCTTTTTTTACCTATTATATCTCTTTTTTGCCTATTATATATCTTTTTTTACTCTAAAATATCTTTTTTTACCTAGACAAATGTATTCCCATTGAAAAAAAATTGCAAAAAAAAGATGGCTACATTGACACTATTCATACGGCTACTGAGTAGCTGTTTTGTGTAGGGAAGGAATAAGAGAACACCATAGTGAGATTGGTTTCCTTGTGATATCTCTTCCCTACATACGAGGGATAGGGAAGGGACATAGTGCACTGTAGTGCTAGCTCTTAGGTTTCTAAGGAAAAAAAATGGAAAAATCAAAGTCAAGTAAAACAATTGTTTCACGTGGTAGGTAAATGATTGGTTCGAGACCTTTTACATGATTGACATAGAGTTATACCCATTATTGGGACAAAGCTGAAGATGTAGCGGTGGTCCAGGTTCATCATTTCGCCCACCAATTATCATTTTGTCAACGACCTGATCATCCCCCGGTCGACATTCTGTAGAGTGCTTTACCAGCCATGTCTACATTGTTATGTTTGATTCGTGCCTCTCGGATATTGATGGGTGCACGGAATATTGCATGGAAATATTGGAATTTGAGATGAACAGACCTAGGCGAATTCGTATAACGGGCCCTGCATTATCATGTAACTTTATTTTCCTTGACTAGGGAGACCTGATCCTTCAATCACCGGGGTTACTGCACGAAGAGGTTCCAGCATAATGTGACTCGGGAGTGCAGATAAAACACTTTATTTCTCCATTAGTCTACTCCGGTGTCATAGTGCAATAGAAAAATCTGCGAACAACATACCGTTGGTCATAGGATCGGGTTATAACGGTAAATTTTTCTACATGGGTGTATTGGATTGGGGGTTAAGCTATCCCCTCGATGACCAGATTCATATTAGAGTTTCCTTGCAATATAGTAGATAAGTGATCCCATCAATGACCAGATTTATAATATTTCTTGATTTGGCCCATTTGACTGCCAGTAATAGAGTTACAGCTTCCGCTTCTACTGCTGTTAAGCATCTAAAACTTCGCATTTCTGCTCCTCCAAAAGTACGTGTCCAATTACGCAAAACAATTCCAAAACGTGCATTAGTAACTGCAGATATCCATGACGCTTCATAGTTTATTTTGAAAGTATTAAGACCAGGTAGTTTCCATAATTTGTCTTTGTCTGGTGTTCTAGCTACAGTCTGATGTGTTTGATTATTCACATTTGGATGCCAATATGGATAATGGTTTGAAAACGCCATTGCTAGTTTAGATGGAGATCTGTTTTTGTCCTCAAAGACTCTGAGACATCTCTCTTTCCATATGAATCAGTATTTTGTTGAAGCCAAATCCATGGAGATTGATTTCTCATGCCTTCCCTCCATGCATTATAATATGCTGAAAAAGAGTTACCATTTACCGAGTTTGAGGTTAGAGATACTCCCTGTATAGTCATTGGTGGGAGATTATGTACTTACTTTGGATATGAACAATCAAAAAACAAACGTTGGGTTGGTTCAACATGTGTCTGACAAAAAACGCATTCAGTATCCACATTAAATGTAGACTCCGACTTCTCTCTGGCGGGCAATGCATTCTGCAAGCATTTCCAGACAAAGAGCTTAACTCTTTGAGAAGTATCCATGCTCCATAAAGTTTTCCAAAAAAAAATTGTTGCTCTAGAGATTGTTGAAAAGGGATTCTGAAGCTTTGCATTGTGAGACGTCATTGAGAATTCTCCATTTCTAGTTACAGATCACCCGATTTTATCTTTTTCTAGTACTCCTTCCTTTGTTGAGTATAGCTTAATGTTCATGATTTTAGAAACTAGAGAATTGCAAAACAGATCATTTAAAGTAACAAGATTCCACTTATTGGTGTTAGAGTCTATCAATTCTGGCACAAGTGTTATGTTATTGTTTGAAATAGAAGTAGTTTGAGATAAAACAATATCCCTTCCTAGTATCCACCTACTATTCTAGATGTTTATGGATTTTCCATCCCCTACTTCCATGTGTCGTATTTCTTAATTTGTTCAATTCCTTGAAGAATGCAATTCCAAAGCCATGAGAATTTGGATTTATTATTGGAGAGGAGAGCCTCAGAATGTTTAAAGTATTTTCCTTTAAGGATTTTATCCCACCTATCATCTGGACTGCTCACAAGTCTCCAATCTATTTTACTGATCATTGCTAAATTCACTTTGTTTGCTTCTTTGAATCCTAAGCTCCATGATCAATTGGTTTGCATAAAAAGTCAAAAGCTTTTATGTATACCCCTTCATAACTAGAGTGGTTTACCCACCAAAAATCAAGTTGCATTGCATTTATTCTAGAGGTTATTTTTTTTGGCAGGATGAAACAACCCATACTGAAGAGTAGACATTCCAGAAAGTACTGATTTGTTTAACACTACTTTCTTGGTTGAGATAGAGTTTTTCGTATCCAACCTTTTATTATGTGTTCCATTTTTCAATGATGTCTTCAAAAGCTTTTAATTTAAGATCCATCGATAAACAAGGGTACGCCTAATTGTGAATCTATAATATCTATTTTTATTTATCTTCAGAAGCCGAGATATTATTCCATTATGTTTATGATGAACCTTTTTGCTGAAAAACATACCAGATTTTGCAAAGTTTATGACTTGGACCAAAGCTGAGTTAAAGAGGTTTAATGCATCTAAGAGGTTTTTACAACTCTTTAAATCAACTCTAGTGAAAAGAAGCAGATTGTCGGCAAAAAATAAATGAGAAATAAGAGTAGCAGTAGCAGTTTTGGTTAGTTTACCTGATTTTTTTTCTGCTTTTGACTGAATGAGAAGTCTTGAAAAAATTTCCATGCATAAATAAAGAGATAAGGGGATAGTGGATCCCCTTCCGTATTCCCATTGAGGATTGAATTCTTCATAGGGTTGTCCATTGAGTAGAACTGCAATGGACGAAAAAGAGATGCACTAAAAAATTAGTTCGCACCAATCCTTATAGCCAAATGCCTGTAAAGTTTTTGTTAAAAATTTCCAATTATTTAACCCTGTTAAAAGCTTTCGACATGTCAATTTTCAGTCCTTTCATGTTTCTTGTTTTTTTTTTTGTTTTTTTTTTTTGTTTTTTTCATGGAGTGTACGATTTCATGTGCCACAATGATATTATCAAAGATTTGCCTAGAGGATAGAAAAGCAGATTGCAAGGGAGATGTGATGTTTTAAAGATATTTTATGAATGTATTTGCATTGTTTTTGCTATTACCTTGTAAGGTGTATTGCATATGCCAATTGGTCTAAGATCTTCCGGAATTTTGGGGCTTTTAGATTTAGGAATAAGAAAAAGAAAGGTTTTGTTCAAGTCTCTGTTTAGAGTCTTGTGTTTAAAAAAAGTCTTGAACTAAAACTATTAATTGGGTTCCCACGATATCGCAGTTGTACTTAAAGAAGCTTACCGGGAAACTAGTTGGCCCTGGCGCGTTGTTAGATTTCATATTTTCAACTACTTCCCATATTTCAACAGAAGAAGGTATCTTAGTTAAGGAAAAATTCTCATCCTAGGAAATTTCGGAAGGGATGTTGGAAAAGATAGCCTCATCCATACTAGATGAGGGTCCAGGAAATAAGTCTCAAAATAGGAAATTAAAACTTCTTCAATATCATCCCTTTAGACACAATTTTTTCGTTTTTATCCTGAATACATTTTATGTGTTTTCTTTTTATTCTTTTCAGAGTGGTAACATGATTTATTTTATTTTTTTGTGTTTCTTTATCCTAGTGTTATTGTGTTGTTGCTTCATTGTTGTTTAGCCATAGATTCCTGAGTATCATATAAGGATTCTAACTGTAATAAGTTTGAGTTTATCATTTATGTGTTTGTTTCACTACTAGGTTTAGCTGTCACATATTCAATTGTTTTCAAAACTTTTTTTGATCATTTTAGTTGGTTTCCCAATTTTTTTTTTTCCCAGTAACTCTAATTTTCTCATAGAATTGATAAGTTTTCAACTAAAGAGAAGACATTATCTCCCCTATTTTCATTTCTTGAGTTCTTGATTACCTCTAAACAAGAAGGCTCTTTTAGCCAGGTATCATAGAATTTAAAAATGAGAGTGAGATACAATTGCACAAAGTTTAAAGAAATACAAATGGGACTATGATCAGACCTGTGAATATCAATATTCCGAAGAGCACGTGTCACGGTTTTAGTGGTTACGCGTAAGATAACTGTATAGCTCCCACTATACACAAGAGTCTGAGGAGCAGCAGATCCCTTCTTAAATCTACTTTATCCCATCTCGAGAAAGGATACCTCGAAGGCTAAGATGGTAAAGTAAAACCTAGTCTATAAAGAGGCAGCTGGCGAAGGGACAGAGGTAGCTGACATATCCAATCAGCATTTAATGCGGTAATTTCTTATCTACACGCTTGACCAAGGCACGTGGATAGAGATGAGATGACAGAGTCTGATTGGCGAAGGCTTGCGGTGAACGAAGGTACAATCTATACTGAGGCTGGGCAGTTCCTGAAGGAACGTGGGTCAGCTGAGGTGGTAGATTCCGAATGGAGAAAGCACGCGGTGAACGAAGGTACCATTTGTACGGAAGATATATCAGGGAACGATGGACCCAAAGACAACAAAGATATATCTGGAGAAGAAGGGGCTATAAATACCAAGCTTCACCAACAAACAAAGGCATTCAATACCTTGGAGAAGAAGATCTAGTCTTAAGCTTATACCTCTTTAATGTTTAGAACTTAAGTATTCACTTCAACTTGAGTTATCTCTATTACTTTGGGAAGCATTTAAGATCTTTGTAACCACCACAACTTAATACAAACAATCACTCATTACCCCGTGGACGTAGACAAAATTCAAACCACGTGATCTCTTGTATCTCATGATAACTTAGTAGCATTTACCTTACATTTGTGTTCTTCGTTATTATTGTAAACTTGAATATCTTTTATTACTTAGCATTATCAGTTCAACTGAGATATCAATACTACTTAGTATTAAATTCTCCGAGTTGTATACATTACGTAGACTATGGGAAAATTAGTAGTCACAGTTTGGCGCTAGAAGGATTTTCTCACCAGCTTGAGTTTTTATATTCCTTTATTTTTTAACTTACACATCTTCCTTGACGAAGAAATCTGAGAGTAACAACGGTGGATCTCACTTTCTAGTGATCCGTTCATCCGTTATTAACATAAGTTCTTTGAGTTCATAGCCTCTAAAGACTTACAACCTTACAGATCTACAAAGTTTTCTACAAAAACATATTCAAAAAACGTTAAAACTTTTGTTTTGTACTAAAACAACCTTTTCCGACAGAGCATCTTTTGGATTTGAGCACCTCTGAGTACTAAGGAATCTCAGTGAGAATTTAAGGAAAATAGATCTTACAAAGCATTTAATAACCCCTTTTCTTGGAAGATCTGACACTTTTTTTCAATTGTTTTCAACATTTAAGGTTGTTTTTTCCAAGGGTGTCATAAGAAATTAAATACCCATCTTTTCAGACGTCATTTCTCGTACTTTTTCTGAAAAAGCTGCTTTGCCGTCTTCTGTGTCAGAGCATTAATTGTTATTCTAACAAAGATATCCAAGTAGCAAAAATTTTCATTTTTTATGTGGCCTCAATATAACAAAAGACCGAAGGCATGCAGAAACCAAGTGGTGTACCAACAAGTTCACGACCAGCGGTTACAAGAGGAAGATCTCAAAAACCATCTCAAGTGAATCAAAGGAATGGAGCAGAGGACGTACAAAGTGAAATAGAAAGAAAAACGGTTGCTAATAAACCACCTACCCCTGCTGAAGGGATGGGGCAAACATCGGGATCACACATATGGTTTACGGATCATTATGTAAGGCAGAGTGGTTTTCATAAGTATTGACTAAGGGGGAGTGATTCATATCACCATAGTATTGTTGTCAAAGTTGTGATACAATTGGACTTTGATGTTATGTAATAATACTATGATATTGTATAACAATGATTGAGAGCAACTATTTTCTCATTGTTATAGCTACGGATTTTCAGCAATGATGATGTTGAGTTGAACACGTTCAGAATCACTAGAGTACTTGGAAGTGACGAAGATTTTGAGTAATGTTGAAGAACCAAGGAAATCAAACATTTGGATTGAGAGCTACAAAGTTTATTTATTTTTAATCCATATGTATTGATAGTTTTGCCACTAAAATTGACAAAGGGGGAGATTGTTAGAGTACTACTCGGTCGAATTCGCAAGCGTTGCTATCTCAAGATTGTTTGTCAAGTTTAGTTGCCAAAACTATAAGTCTTGATTTCTAGTTTAATTATATCTAAGTCTCGGATTATGATAGAAAGTGTAGTTGAGCATTAGACTTCACGATGTTCATCGATTGAAGACGAAGAACTACTAAGGGGAGGTTGTGATACTTCATCAACAAAAGGTATGTGGAGACACTCATATATCACTCAAAAATCTATCTACTCCATCTCCTATTTGAGACAAAAGTCGTATAGCTATATAGACTTCAATTATGCACATTTGATATTTCGAGCTGAGTTTTAACTCGCTTACATATTTCTCGAAATATGTGTCGGTAAGCTTTCGCTTTAACCAAGTTCATCTTATATTCTTGACGAAAGTCAAAAGATGATCATGTGAAAATCGCCTTGTAACATCTTACATGATTTGTGTGAGACAGTCATTTGATGTAGACTTGGAATGTTTCGTATTGATCATTCGATCACTTGAAAATTGCTTTGAAGCTAATAGTTTGTGTGACACAACTATTGTCGTCTTCCAATAATGTTTCAATGGTTGAAATGAGAGTTTAGAACAATTGGATATAATCATAGTATGCGTACTTGCATATATGTAGTCCAAGTCCGGGAACCATTGTATGCATACCTGTGTGAGTACTGGTTGTTTTAGTGAAAGCCTGGGAACCTTGTACACACACCGGTACGCGTACTGGCGTGAGGTTTAGGTCCTGGAATTTCTGCTGAGTTTGGAAGGTATGCGTACCAGGGACGGACCCAGAAATCTTCTTTCGATAGGGCTAGATTATTACTAGTTGTAAATGCGGTCGAAGGCCGCGACAATTTTTTTGGAACGGGTTATATAATTAGTGACTAACTGAAGTTTGCCTATAAAACAAGGGAAAAAATGGGAAAGTAAATGGATGTGACAAAGAAAATTTAATATTTTAAACAATTTTGGGCTAGAAATAATTTATGTTATAACTACAAGGGGATAAACATAAATAGGGGAAGGCTAATTATTAATTTTACAAAAATTTTCTATACAAAATTTTTATTAACCAAAAAATAGGGACGGGCGATAGCCTGGGTTAGCCCCTTGCTAGGCCCGTCCCTGATGCGTACCCGTTCGCATACTGGAGAACCCAAACTTAGTCTGGGTACTTAGGTATGCGTACTCATATGCATACCTGTGTAAGTTAAGTTCTAAAATCGATTTGTTCATGAACTAATACATTTATATATTATGGAATGCAATCTTTTGCAAACCGTGGCTATAATGTTCATGACTTGATTCGAATGAATCAAAATCGATTTTGCTTCAATTGCGTCTTGTATACTTCTATGAGAATATAAACAATTGAACAACTCTAGAACTAGTTCTATTTGAGTCATTTGAACTAGTTATGGTTAAGATGAATGAGGTTGATATGAAAGTGTTCATATGGTTAACTTCGGTTAACTATTGTTGAGCCAACAAAGGTGTACACGTTTAGGTACGGTTACTCATATATAAATGAAGTCACTTTTCATTTGTGTGTAACAAGCTAAATTCGATCTAACGGTTGAAAGATATTAGCTTGAATCTAATCAAGTGTTCATCTAACAAAGAATATTGAATGCTTTGTTACCAAGGTAGCATTGATTGCAAACCCTGATTTGAAGATTATAAAAAGGAGAACTCTAGCAACTGGGAAACCTAATCCCGACACCTCCCGTGTGATACTAGTTGCAACTAGAGTCGATTCTCCTTTAACCTTAGGTTTTTCACGAAACCCTGTAGATTAATGACTTGAAGACTTCATTGGTATTGTGAAGCCAGACCCAACTATTTTCTCTGTATTAGCATATTCTGATCTTGTTGTTTTCTATCTTGATTGAGTACTATCTTTTCTAAGATTTGCTCGAGAATTAATCTCCGATAGGCAAGATAAAAAGTAGTCACAAACATCTTCGTCTCATCGTTTGTGATTCCACAATATCTTGTTTCGCTACCATATGATAAGATTATTGTGAGGTGATTGATATTTATAGGTTGTTCTTCGGGAATATAAGTCTGGTATATCAATTGGTTCACCTTGATTTATCAAAAGACAGAACAAAACTCATAAGTTTATCTGTGTGAGACATATTTATCTATTCAATAAACTTTTCTGTGTGAGACAGATTGGTTTATCAAGTCTTCGATTTTGGGTCGTAGCAACTCTTAATTGTGGGTGAGATCAGCTAAGGAAATCAAGCGCGCAGAACCCGGCGTGGTTCTAGAGGCGTAAGGAACGCGATTGTACCTTGATCAGTGTGAGATTGGTTAGGGCTCAACTACATTCCAGTCCGAAGTTAACTTGGAGTAGGCTAGTGTCTGTAGCGGCTTAATACAGTGTGGTGTTCAAATCTAGACTAGGTCTCAGGGTTCCTGCATTTTTGGTTTCCTCGTTAACAAAACTTCTGGTGTCTGTGTTATTTCTTTTTCGCATTATATTTGTTTATATAATCGAAATATCACAGGTTGTGCGTAAGTTAAATCAATTGTGAACCCAACCTTTGGTTGTTGATTAAATTGATTGACACTTGGATATTGGTTTTTGATACCGTCCAAGTTATTTCTTATATTCAATCGGGATCGCAAATTCCTATTTGTTTGATTGCGGATTGAATTCAGAAATAGAGATATAACTCTTTGATATACTTTTCTTAAGATTGAGTCTGACTGTCTAGTTGATTCTCTTGAAAGTATATTGGAGTTAGTCCATACAGATTGCTAAGAGAAATATTGGGTGAGGTTGTTAGACCCCCGCTTTTTCAAACACTTTTGTATCAATTTCATCTTTTTCACAACTAGTTCAAATGACTCAAAAGAAACTAGTTGTAGAGTTGTTCAATTATTTATATTCTCATAGAAGTATACAAGACACAATTGAAGCAAAATCGATTTTGATTCACTCGAATCGATTCATGAACATTATAGCCACGATTTGCAAAGATTGCATTCCTTATTATATAAATGTATTTGTTCAAGAATAAACCGACTTTAGAACTTAACCCACTCAGGTATGCAAACGGGTACGCATTCCGGACTTGGTCAGTTCGCCAGTATACAAACAGGTACGCATACTGTCGTTCACGACCGAACTCGGTTGAATTAGTATGCAAACGGGTATGCATACTAAATTCCCGAACTTGAACTGTTAAGCCAGTACGCATACGGGTATGCATACTAAGTTCCAGGACTTCAACTGTTAAACCAGTACACATACGGGTATGCATACTATGGTTCCCGAACTTGGAATAACTTGCAACAGTTAGCATACAAGTACACATACTGTGTTATATCCAATCAATGGTTAATCGTTCTAAACTCCCATTTCAATCATTGAAACATTCTTGGAAGATGAGAATAGCTGTCTCACACAAACTATTAACTTCAAATCAATTTTCAAGTGTTCGAATGACCAATACGAAACATTCCGAGTCTACATCAAATGATTGTCTCACACAAATCCAATAACATGTTACCAGGATATTTTCACATGATCATCTTTTGACTTTCATCAGGAATAGAAGATGAACTTGGTTAAAGCGAAAGCTTACCAACACATATTTTGAGAAATATGTAAGCGAGTTAAACTCAGCTCGAAATATCAAATGTGTATAATATAAAGTTTATGTAGCTATACGACTTTTGTCTCAATAGGAAATAAAATAGAAATAGACTTCTGAGTGATAGATGAGTTCAAGTCTCCACATACCTTTTGTTGATGAAGTTCCACAAGCTCCCCTTAGTAGTTCTTCGTCTTCAATCGATGAACGCCGTGAAGTCTAAAGCTCAACTACACATTCTATCCTAATCCGAGACATAGCTATAAGTACACTAGAAATAAAGACTTATAGTTTTGGCAACTAAACCTGATAAACAAGCTTGAGATAGCAACGCTTGCGAGTTCGACCGATCAGTGCTCTAACAATCTCCCCCTTTGTCAATTTTAGTGACAAAACTATCAATAATATGGATTACAAAATAAATAAAATTTGTAGATTATCATCCAAATGCTTGATTTCCTTGTTTCTTCAATATTACTCGAAATCTTCGCCACTTCCAAGTACTCTAGTGATTCTGAACGTGTTCAACTCAGCATCATAGTTGTTGAAGATCCGTAGCCATAACAATAAGAAAACAATGTTCTCAATTATTGTTACACAATGTCATAGTATTATTACACAACATCAAAGTTCAATTGTATCACAACTTTGACAATAATATATCACTCCCCCTTAGTCAATACTTCATATCACAATGAAAACCACTCCCCCTTACATAATGATCCGTAAACCATATGTATTTGTAGTGTGAACTACACAATAATTCTCCCCTTTTGTCAATATAAATTGGTAAAGGTACGAAAACTAGTAGGATCATAACGAAATTCTCATAGAGATACTTCATGACTAAAAGAGAACATGTCAACTTTGTTTCGATGATTTCACGTAGTTGAAACTTAGTGTATTCATCAAGGAGTTTATAACGATACAAGAAAACTCATACAATATTCCACAACCGCACTCCGCACTAAGAATTGGCAATTAACCACAAGTTCAATTAAGAACTCTCCCCCATAAAATGTCATTCCCGAAAGAACAACAAGAGCGACCTTAATTTTGCAAGAAAAGAAGGATTTCTTTGGACATTTTGATACAAAACAAAAACAAACTACTACTACTAGAAACAAATGAGGAATTGAAACAACACTTACCTGAAACTTCAAGCTTTTATTGCCCAAAAGATATTGATAGATCCAGGGGAAATACATCAGCAAGAAGTCTAATGAACCAAAACAACACCAATAGACTGTCGTAAGTGTTGAAATGTCACAATATCTAGAGGTTTGGTGAGAATATCAGCCAATTGTTGTTCAGAAGGCACAAATTCCATACTAATGATACCATTTTCATAGAGATCTCTAATAAAATGATACCTGATGTCGATGTGCTTAGTTCTTGAGTGATCAACAGGATTCTCAGTAATGCGAATCGCGCTAGAGTTATCACAAAATATTTTCATTATTCTAGTGTCAATTCCATAATCAGCAAGCATTTGTTTCATCCATAGAAGTTGAGTACAACATGATCCTGCAACAATGTATTCTGCTTCACATGTTGAGAGAGATTTTGAATTTTGTTTCTGGCTATGCCAAGCCACAAGATTCAATCCTACATAGTAGAAACTTCCAGAAGTACTCTTTTTGTCTTCCACACATCCTTCCCAATCAGCATATGAATAGGCAGTAAGATCAGTGTTAATATCAAAAGTATAAGAAAGACCATACATGATGGTGTGTTGAATGTATCACATGATCCTTTTGCGGCTGCAAGATGAGACTCCTTTGGATTTTCCTGAAATCTAGCACAACAACCAACACTAAAAGAAATATCAGGTCTAGTAGATGTGAGATATAAAAGGCTTCCATTGATAGATCGATAATTTTTTTGATCCACACTTACTCCTTTCTCATCTCGATGTATTTTACCAGTGGTGGGCATAGGAGCCGGTTTTGGAGTTAAATTAAGACCGAACCTTGTCACAAGATCCTTAGCATATTTTTCTTGAGATAAGTAAATTCCATCCTTATGTTGTTGAATCTGTAATCCTAAAAAGAATTTTAATTCACCAACATTGCTCATTTCAAACTCCTTACCAAGAGAGACTTGAAAATATTTTGCAAGTTTCTCAGATGTTGATCCATTGATGATATCATCTACATAAACTTGAGCAATGGAAACATCTTTCCTTCTCCATTTGGTAAACAAAGTTTTATCAACTCCACCTCTCGAAAAACCTTTCCTAAGAAGAGAAGTAGTTAGTTTTTCGAACCAGGCACGAGGTGCTTGTTTTAACCCATATAATGCCTTTTTGAGCTTAAGGACATGATCTGGGAAGTCAGGATTTTCAAATCCCCTAGGTTTGAGCGACATAGACCTCTTCCTTTAAATTTTCGTTTAGGAACGCAGATTTTATGTCCATTTGAAACAGCTTAACCTTAAGAAAACAAGCATGAGCTAATAAAAAACGAATGGACTCAAGGCGTGCCACAGGAGCAAAGGATTCGTCAAAGTCGATATTTTCAATCTGTGAATAACCCTGAGCAGCAAGTGTGGCTTTGTTTCTGACAATGGTGCAAAATTCATCAAACTTGTTCTTGAATATCCATTTGGTACCAACAATATTGATATTGGAGTGACAAGGTACAAGCTCTCATACATCTTGTCTTTGAAATTGATTTAACTCTTCATGCATTGCACTCACCCAAAAGGGATCACTAAGAGCTTCATCAATATTTTTCGTGTCTACTTGCGATATATAACAAGCAAAATTGTAAATATTTTGAAGTTGTCATGTCGTCTTAGTTGTAGAATCCTTTCCTCCAATAATACTATTAGTATCATGATTCCTTTGATTACAGAGGTGCTGAGGAGGAGCATGTTCTTGTTCAACAGGAATAGCCTGGTTAGGGATTTTCTCCTCGTCACTAGAAATGTCAGGATCAGCAACTGTTGGAACAACTTCTACTAATTCTGGAATTTCCTTGACTTTCTCAATTGTCTCAGTTGGAGGCAATGCAGCAGGAGCTATCATGACGAAAATTGCTCAGATCATCAATAATGATGTTTGCAGATTCCATTATAACTTGGGTTCTGAGATTAAAAACACGAAAACCCAGACTATCAGAAGCATAGCCAAGAAAGATACCTTCATCGCTTTTAGAATCAAATTTCCCTTTCTGTTCTCGATCTTTCAGAATGTAGCACTTACTTCCAAACACTCTGAGATAGTGTAGGTTGGGTTTCTTACA
The DNA here is from genome assembly GCF_003573695.1 of Papaver somniferum. Classification (NCBI taxonomy): domain Eukaryota; kingdom Viridiplantae; phylum Streptophyta; class Magnoliopsida; order Ranunculales; family Papaveraceae; genus Papaver; species Papaver somniferum. The sequence goes on along the minus strand of NC_039362.1, from coordinate 129,168,357 downwards.
GTACCACAACTCATAAGGAGTGTTTAGTGTTCTTGACCATAGGTATACACGGTTGATCAAATAGCATGCTGTGAAAACAACTTCTCTCCAAAACTTCAAGGATAAGTTTTTGTTATGGAGCATTACCCTTGCCATTTCCTGAATGTTCCTATTCTTCCTTTCTGCAACTCCATTTGCTTGTGGAGTAATGGGTGGTGAGTATTGTTGAATAATCCCCAGTTTGTCACAAAATTCGAACACCTTAGTGTCTTTGAATTCAGTTCCACGGTCACCTCTAATTTTCTTTAGTTTACGACCTTATTCATTCTGGATTCTATTAACAATAATCTTGAATTCATCAAGGGTTTCATTCTTATGAGCTAAAAAAGCCACCCAAGTGAATCTTGTGTAATCATCTACCATAACTAAAGCATACTTCTTCCAAGCAACAGTAGGTTGTTGAATAGGTCCAAAGAGGTTCATGTGAATTAAATCAAGTGGAGCTTTAGTGAGAATATGTCGAGATGATTTATGTGAAACTTTCATTTGTTTACCTTTTTAACAGGCACCACAGACACCCTCAATCTTGGCATTGATTTTGGGAACACCTATAACAAGTTCATTGTTGATGATCTTAGTTAGAATGAGATAATTGATGTGACCAAAACGTTCATGCCAAAGATGAGCGGATTCCACCTTAGTCAAATTGCAACAATTGCTAAACTGAGTGTCTAAGAGATAATAGTTATTTTTACCACGAGTTACCTGAAAAGTTACTTTTCCAGTTTTGTCTACAATGTCACATCCATTCGCATTGAAGACAACTTTATGGCCTTTGTCAAAAATTTGACTAACAGAGATAAGATTAGCAGTCATACCTTTAACGTATACTACATCATGGATTTCAGGAACGCCAGGCAGTTTGATCATCCCCTTCTTGCTAATGTAGCAGCAAATCCCATCTCCGAATGTTACTGGACCTCCTTCAAAATTGCTTGAATTCACAAACCACGAAAGGTCTCCAGTCACGTGTCAGCTACATCCACTATCAAGAAACCATTAAAAGGGTGATGTTGATTTTAGAGAAAAAGCTCCCATACTAACACTACTAACCCGATTGGGTTTTCTTGTTAGATTTGTACACCTTTTGAGACAAGAAAACAGTTGTTCGGCTTTCTTGTGAAGATCACTAGCAACCTTTAAACTTTTCTTGAAAGATATACATGTATGTTGAAAATGTTTATGAGAAACACAAAACATACATAAACCAACATCTTTAAACTCATATGAGAGGTTCTGAGTTGCATCAGGTTTCACAAAGCCTAAACCTCGCTTATCTCCTGACTTTCGACAATTCTTCATGGAAGAATTAAATGAGTTATTCATATCAATAGAAGTAACTTTGACATACTTCAAATCCTTATAAATTGCAATGTATGCAACAAGATCAAAATTGATCCGGATTTTTTTATCCAACTTCTTCTGGAGATTAACTAACTCTTCAGAACGTTCTCGAAGACCAGAGTTTCTGATATAAATTTCGCAATGAAGACCATCAATTTTCCTTATCAATCGTTGTTTTTCTCGACAAAGATTTTTGATGATTTTTTCTAGATCAAGGTACTCAACCTCATCGATGGTTTCTAGAACACACTCGGAGTTGAGTAGATCTAATTCTGGTGAAGCGTTTATAGAGACTTTACTATCCATAAAGATTGCTACAAACAGAGACTTATAAGGTCTTAAACGTGTTTGCCTACTCTGACTCCAATTAAAAAGTGGGGATTTAACAACCACACCTAATATTTCGTTTACGCAATCTGTATGGACTAACTCCAATATATTTCCAATAGAATCAAGTAGACAGTCAGACTCAATCAAGGAAAATACATCCAAGAGTTATATCTCAATTTCTCAAATCAATCTGCAATCGAAAAGATAGAAATCTGTGAGCCAGATTAATAAGAGAAATAACTTGGACAGTACCAAAGACCGATGTTCAAGTGTAAATTAATTTATATCAACAACCAAAGGTTGGACTATATAATTGATTGAACTATGCACAACCTATGATATTTCAATTATATAAAAATATAATGCGGAAAAGAAATAACACAGACACCAGAAATTTTGTTATCTAGGAAACCGCAAATGCAGAAAAACCCTGGGACCTAGTCCAGATTTGAACACCATACTATATTAATCCGCTACAGACTCTAGCCTACTACAAGTTAACTTCCGACTGGAATGTAGTTGAGCCCTAACAAATCTCCCACTGATTAAGGTACAGTCGCGATCCTTACACCTCTGAATCCCAGTAGGACTCTACGCACTTGATTCCCTTAGATGATCTCACCCACAACCAAGAGTTGCTACGACCCAAAGTCGAATACTTGATAAAAAAATCTGTCTCACACAGAAAAGTCTATTGAATAGATAAATCTGTCTCCCACAGAAATACCTACGAGTTTTGTTCTGTCTTTTGATAAATCAAGGTGAACAGGAACCAATTGATACACCGGACTTATATTCCCGAAGAACATCCTAGTAATATCAATCACCTCACGATGATCTTAATCGTATGGTAGCGAAACAAGATATTGTGGAATCACAAACGATGAGACGAAGAAGTTTGTGACTACTTTTTATCTTACCTATCGGAGATTAAATCTCGAGCAAATATTAGAGAAGACAGTCCTCAATACGATATAACAAAGTAAGATCACAACATGCAACTACATAGAAAATAGTTGGGCCTGGCTTCAAAATCCCAATGAAGTCTTCAAGTCATTAACCTATAATGGTTTTAGGAAAAACCTAGGTTAAAGGAGAATCGAATCTAGTCGCAACTAGTATCACACAGGAGGTGTGGGGATTAAGTTTCCCAGTTGCTAGAGTTCTCCCTTATATAGTCTTCAAATCAGGGTTTGCAATCAATGGTACCTTGGTAACAAAACATCCAATATTCACCGTTTAATAAAAACCTGATTAGAGTGAAGCTAATATCTTTCAACCGTTAGATCGAACTTAGCTTGTGACACACAAATGAAATGTTCCTTCATTTAGATATGGGTAACCGTACCTAAATGTGTACACTTGGTTAGCTTAACAATAGTTAATCAAAGTTATCCTTATGAACACTTTGATATCAACCTTGTTCATATTTATCACAACTAGTTCAAATGACTCAAATGAAACTAGTTATAGAGTTGTTCAATTTTTTATATTCGCATAGAAGTATACAAGACATAATGGAAGCAAAATCGATTTTGATTCACTCGAATCAATTCATGAACATTATAGCCACGGTTTGTAAAGATTGCATTCCTTATTATATAAATGTATTTGTTCATGAATAAACCGATTTTAGAACTTAACCCACTCATGTATGCAAACGGGTACGCATACCTAGAGTTCTGGACTTGGTCGGTTCGCCAGTATGCAAACGGGTATGCATACTATCGTTCACGACCGAACTCAGTTGAATTAGTATGTAAACGGGTACGTATACTAAATTCCCGGACTTGAACTGTTAAGCCAGTACGCATACGGGTATGCATGCTAAGTTCCCGGACTTCAACTGTTAAACTAGTACGCATACGGGTATGCATACTATGGTTCCCGGACTTTGAATAACTTGCAACAGTTAGCATAAAAGTACACATACTGTGATATATCCAATCAATGTTTAATCATTCTAAACTCCCATTTCAATCATTGAAACATTCTTGGAAGACGAGAATAACTGTCTCACACAAACTATTAGATTCATAGCAATTTTCAAGTGATCGAATGACCAATACGAAACATTTCGAGTCTACATCAAATGACTATCTCACACAAATCATATAAGATGTTACATCAAGAATAAAAGATGAACTTGGTTAAAGTGAAAGCTTACCAACACATATTTTGATAAATATGTAAGCGAGTTAAACTCAGCTCGAAATATCAAATGTGTATAATGTAAAGTCTATATAGTTATAATATGACTTTTGTCTCAATAGGAGATAGAATAAAAATAGACTTATGAGTGATAGATGAATTCAAGACTCCATACCTTTTGTTGATGAAGTTCCACAATCTCCCCTTAATAGTTCTTCGTCTTCAATCGATGAACGTTGTGAAGTCTAAAGCTCAACTACACATTTTATCCTAATACGAGACATAGCTATAAGTAGACTAGAAATCAAGACTTATAGTTTTGGCAACTAAACTTGACAAACAAGCTTGAGATAGCAACGCTTGCGAGTTCGACCGAGCAGTGCTTTAAGACATACTACTAGCTTCAAGTAATTTTCAAGTGATTAATCGATCAATACGAAACTTCCCAAGTTAACATCAAATGATTGTCTCACACAAATCATGTAATATGTTCAAGGTAATTTTCACATGATCATCTTGATTTAATATTTAGTTTCCAACAAAGAAATTGTCTACAACTAAACTCGTCAAGTAGATGGTGAAGTTTAGCTAAAGCTAAAAAGCTTCCAACACGTATTTCGAGAAATATATAAATGAGATAAACTCGGCTCAAAGTTTCAAATGTGTATAATGTAAAAGTCTATATAGCTATATGACTTAGTTTCTTTAAAGATGGAATAGAATAGACTTATGAATGATAGATAAGTTTTAGTCTCCATATACCTTCTGTTGATGAAGTTCCTCCAACCTCTTCAATAGATCTTCTTCTTCAATTGGTGAACGTCGTGAAGTCTAATGCTCAAATAAACACTTCTATACTAATCTGAGACATAACTATAAGTAGACTAAAAATCAAGTATATAGTTTTGATTAACTAAACTTGATAAACAAGCTTGAGATAGCAACGTTTTCGAGTTCGACCGAGCAGTTCTCTAACAGATGTTGACTATTTCGGTATGTCGTTGTAACATCTAAAAGACGACAGTGGTTGGAAAAATGGAATACAAGTAATGATATACCTCAAATTAATAACGAGTCCTTTTTAGTATAATTCGCTCCAGTGTTGGCAAGAAATTCAGAAGTTAAGCGTCTCAGGTGGAAATAATCATGTGATCGGTGATCTCCTAAAAATATGTTGTTGGATGCGTGTTGAAAACTCCATAGTGCTAGATGAGTGCAGCTTCTAAGTGAAGGAAATATCGATGGAAGGTCTGCCTCATTACAAATGGTATCAAAACCATTGACGGGTTACTTGTTGATGGTGTATAGGGATGATAAATGGGTTAGGTCAGATACTGGTCTCACGAGTGGTAGCGAACGTTAGAGATTTGGACTTATATTCTGGAGCCTCGGACAACTCCGATTCAAGGTGGTGGTATTGTAATACCCCGATTTGGTAGGTAGGGTTTGTTGAATGGAATATAAGTAATGGTTTGACCTTTCCAAACACCAAGGCATTTTCAACACAATCTGGAAAAATTCTAAAGTTAAGCGTGTCGGGGCGAGAGCAACCCAAGAATGGGTGAACTCATGGGAATGTGTTCTTGTATGATCATAGTGGTGCTCGCTAAAAAAACCACAGTGCTAGATAACCGCAATGGATAAGTGAGGACAATATAAATGGAAGGTCGGGTCATTACAAACGGTATCAGATCCAATGACGGGGTCCCCTGTCGAGGGTGGGAGAATATGAAGGACGAGTTGGGTGGGGTACTTGTCTGATAGGTTGCAGAGAACGTCGGAGATCTGAGATTGCATGATCAAAGTCGGAGATAACTCCAATCTCAAAGGATGAGATTATAACACCTAATATTTGGAAGTGGTTGACCGAATGGAACTAAAGTAATTATATACCTTAAAATCCAAATAGAATATAAGTAAATGATACACTTTAAAATAACGTTACAATTTTCACTAGAGTTAGCGAAAATGCTCTACAATTAAGCATGCTCGGGAGAAGCAATCCAGGGATGGGTGACCTCCTGGGAATCTGCTACTAGATAATTGTAGTGGGGCTCGTTATAAATCCTAACCAGTGGACGGTCACATCATTACAACCATTCCGGGTGGTAATTTTATCAGGGTGTCATGATTTCATAGATTCATATTTGAACCCATGAGTTCTAGCACCTTTTCCATCCGTTGGTATTGGGTTTGGTTGAGAAATTATGTGATATGAGCAATGATGTCGTTCCAATCCGATGAAACACTTGTTGCCTTAGGAAATATAACAATGAGTACAACTATTCCCTTTGTGGACTTGCAGAGGTTGAAAATTTGGGTTACCCTAAAACATGGTGTCCCTGATGGAGTGTGGTTGTTCACTTGGTCATGTATTAGCCACAAACTCTTCGGTAACAAAGCTATGACATGCATGGTATTCTTTTTTATTATTACCCTGGTGTTTTTTGGTTTGGTAAGTTTATCTCAGCTTAGCGTGTGAATTTTTCTGGAAGAGGAACTATAACCCCGGAAAAAAATTCCCGATAGATGTATTTTGTTATGAACATATTTTAGGAATTGTATTTGTATCAGGTGATTTGTATTGGAAAGAAATCTTATTTGATAAGCACGAATATATTGTCTGGGGTATGCATTTATCCTTCAAGCCTTTTGCTTTCGTAGCAAGTCTATCAAGGAGAAGAGTGTATATATATGGTGAAGATCTACCAGTTTTGAATTGGAATCATAAGTGTATAACGGGGTAAAAGTGGTGTTCATATATAATTGTTGTTGCATATAGAACATTGCCTGAATGGTCGACTTGGATAGTGGCGATAATAGATTTATGGTTTTGATGAGTTGGTCTGCCAAAGAGGAATATGTGAACGTAGTGTTTTTTTATAAAGTAATGACATTGTTGAGGGATGGATTTGGATTACCGGCTTAATCAGTGAAACGCAATGATGGCGCTACACTGATAGTCAGTGGCACGACCATGGAGCACATTCGCCGACGGAATCAAACTTTATTCGTAAAGGCAAGACATGTCATATGACGAGTATAACATGTGATGCTTGCATTGATGCATATTCGTGGAATGGAGTCAACACAACTCAATAATGATGCGAGAATATAGAACAGGCCAAGAGTTGTCTTATGCATTAGTCAAAGACTTGGTCAAAGCTTGGATAGTTCACGGAAGTTAGTGATGCAAGCGAGTGCACACTATTGTCTATTACTTAGCTAAATGAAGCTTACGACTCATAGGGCATATGATACATGGTACATTATTAGCATCAGCTGAGAAGCATTTTGGCATGAGTTAGCGATAGCTTAAGCATCCAAGCAAGTACAACTCTAGGCCACAATGCAGTGATGCGCAATGACGGCATAACATTTTCTCAAATGACGGTTACGAGTTGGTTATTGGCTTTACACGTATGCTAGAGTTGAGAGACAAGTTGGAACGATTATAAAGTCAGTTTATAACCATATTAAAATGCGCACAACAGTTTGGGATAGGTGTGACATCAATTGACTTAAGTTAGAGAAGGTGGTCAGTTATGCACAATTTTAGGCGGTTATGGAAACTACCTGGTGGACACTTAGTTGTACAAGGCTTGCGTATTTGGTTATGCACGGTTTTGGCCATGTTACTAAGATATAAATGTTAGGAAAGGAATCGTAAATAAATAGATGAGAGTATGCAGAAATGTAATCTCATGTTTGAGAGAATAAAGCATCACTAAGGAGAGTGATCGCCTATTTAGTCCATGCGATGGACGAGTTTTATAATCTTTTTTTGATGCAATAAAATGAGATTGTTGTGTTATGTCTTTGTATTAATTGTGTTGCGGATGTTGTGAGTTTGTTTAACTACACTGATGCATGACAAACATTTTCTGCTTATTGGGGCATAAAGCGTTAGAGAGAAAAGAAAAAATCATTTGTTACCTAAAGCCTTAAAAGTGAAGACATATATGTGCTTTAATGTGCAAGACCGAATGTTTATGGGTGGAGTTGATCCACTAAACCACGGATTGTCGGTCATGTCCCAAAAAAAAGAAGCCGCACGAATTAAACCCGTTACACTTTGCATGGTGGCTTTCTTTTTACATGAGGCGAAGGATTTGGAATCCGTTTTCTCTCTCCCAGAAACGAGATTATTCATTTCGTCTTCATTTTGTTTTTATGTCTTGGTTGTTTTCTAACATGTTGCAATTATAAAAAGCACGTAAAGAATTCTATAATATAAATGCTTAAAACCTATCGACAATTACAATCATAAACTGATAAAACAGAATCTTAATTATAAGTTAGGTCCAATGACATACAATAATCCATCACTAACTATAGAAAAGACATTGCTTCTTCGTGGAAATCAATAATTGAAAATACAATATCTAGTTAACATATTTTACTAATCTCTTTGATAATCTCGTTAGGCCTTCCACTAAATGTAGGAGATACACTACCTTATTAAGTCTGAAATGCTTCTTTTCTCTCTACCTCTTAGGGTCTCGAGAGATGGAGAGATGGGTTTCTCAAGATGGCTCTGCACCAATACTACAAAACACATGGTGGTAAAGATAGTTCATCCAGGAGGTCACGTCGAGCTTTACGAGCGACCTATACTCGCATCGGATGTCATGTCAAGGAACTCCAGATGTTTTGTAACATATCCGCATGTATTCCAACAACCACGGGCAATTCTTGAACCAAATTCTACACTCAAGTTGGGCCAAAAATTCTATGTTGTACCTATTTCCACGGTAAGTAAGCTTCAGCGTGCATACCTGAAACACTCTCCTGCTTCACCTTCTGATAGTCATTTGTCGACGCACTCACAAGATATTAGTGTCAAAAAGAGTTGCAGCAGCAATGAAGAAGACAATCGACCACTGATTTCCACTTGTTGGTTGTTTTCTGATTTGAAACAAAAACATAGTATTAGAGCTGCTACTCCCAATATAACATATGATACATGTTTGAGCTTGGATTCCAATGATGATGACGATGTAAAAAGATCTAATAATAACACTACAATGGAATTGATGGGAAAAGAAGGCTTTTGTTGGGATGATGATAGTTGTTTCATGTGTTTTAATACCGGAGTTAATAGTAATAAGGAGACTCCAGTCAATGTTGGCAGAGAAACAACAACAATCAGTACTGCTGTTAAACGGAACAGAAGAAATAAGGATAGGAAACTTTCATCATCTCCAAAGAAATGTTCGTCTTTTGATATTTGGCAACCTTCTCTTGAGAGTATTTGCGAAGAGTGAATAATAGATTCATCTTCGACTAATTCTTTATTAGGATGTTAATGATCACTGTTAGTACAATGCACATTTCTAATTTTTTATATCATCCAGCAGTGAGTTAACATCAAATACAACAGTTTCTCCAAGAGCAACATCAACAGAATCTATAAACGTATTTATTCCCATGCCAATATATTAGTCAATCCATTTTTCTAATGAATTTCCAAATAATGTGACATTAAGTTACATCTCAAGACATCCTTAAGGTGATCAACTCCATATGATGATAATGGGGCTCCCGAAAATTTCAATGGTATGGAAACCATTACAAAAAATAAAATAGAGTTCATGTATAGCCAATAAATGTAGTGCTAAGGATCTATACTCGTTTAACTGACGTTGTAGAACGAATCGATGATGGCATCTGCAAGATATTCACATTTAGCCAGAGATAATCCGGCCAAGGATATCCTTCCATCCTTGGTCATGTAAATATGCCATTTATCAGTCATGTTGTCACTCTGATCAATCAAGAAAAATGAATATTAGGAGTCTGAATTGAAACACAATAAACCAAAGTATCCCCTGATGCACAAAATAAGGACAGAACAACATAGATCTCAAATTCATGACTCTCCCATTTAAGCAGTCAGCCGAAGGCTGGTATGGTAAAGAGACTTCATCTGCATAGAATTTAAGATGGGTCTACACAAACTATGATTTATCAGAGTTTATATGCATGGTTCTTTATCATCAGATATTCAACAACATTTGATAAGGCCATGTGAATATCATAGTATCAATAAACTTTTGGAATGTAGTTTACCTGCGCTTTGTTCAGACCAGTAAAAGAAAACATGCCAATCTGCTTAAGGATAAAAGACCAATCCTTCCCACTTTTGTCTTTAGCTGAGAGACTATCATACAGTTTTTGTCTCACACCTTTAATCCGTCCAGCCATTGCTTCCATCTCCACTTTCCACTCATTGAATAGAGTAGGGTCCCCAACAACATTGGCAACAATTCTTGCCCCATGAACAGGGGGGTTTGAGTACATTGGTCTAGCAATCCTTTTCAGCTGGCTCTTTACCCTGAATCATGTTCAAAATTGGAAATTGGTTAGATCATAGTAACAAACAGCTGGCTCTTTCCTTCATAAATTTCAAAAGGTTAAGTAGCAAAGTCATCTGATTGCACCTTGTTGCCACATCTGATGATGAACAGATAACATTAATAGCTCCGACTCTTTCAGCATACAACCCTAGATTTTTACTGTATGATTGAGCAACAAAAACCTCCATACCACGTGCAGCAAACAACCTCACAGATGAAGCATCTTGATCAAGGCTTCCACTGGCAAATCCCTGAAAGTAATTTTTAGAGTTTAGAGTCTTTAGACATTCATCTAGATGCACATAGAAATCTCAACTTTGAATCAAGTCAATCAACCATACCTGGTAAGCAACATCAAAGAAAGGGATGTGGTTCTTTTCTTGAATGACATCAGCAATTTTCTCCCACTGTTCAGGAGTTGGGTCAATTCCAGTTGGGTTGTGAGCACAACCATGAAGCAACACAAAGGTGCCCTCTGGTGCAGCCTGGGAAAGATAGTAAAGTGTAATTACATAAGAATACCGTTTTTTCTTTTTATTACAGAAATCACGTACGGAAGGACCCCAACCAGGCATGCTAAGATGTAAAAAAGACTGATTTAGGATTTGCGCAACTTCTAGCAATTTTGCCTCAAAATGTAATTGAAGGAATAGAAGCTACGGGGGATACCAAGTGAAACATCAAAAGTACATAATCACACAACTATGGACTTCAAAAGTAAATTCCAATTGCCCGAGAAGATAGTATACAGATAAAAAGAAATTGGCGACGTGGTTCTTTCGGTACTGCCTCTTCAGAAGTAAAATTAGAAGTCTTAAATGAATAGCGCTCAAACTTAAAAAAGATTATCAGGAAAGATAATGGATGCAATGCCAAAAATTACCTTAATGTCCGCAACCATCCCGTCAAAGTCTAAGCCAACAGTTTTAGGATCGTAGTATCGATACTCAGACCAAGGAACTCTTGAATCGTTGAAAATATTCTTATGATTTCCTGAAACAAAACAATCCAACCAGGAAAATTAGTAACACGGAGATGGATAACGCATGACGGAGAAAAAAGAAGGCAGTGATACACACCCCAAGTTGGAGATGATATCAAAACTTTTGCGCCAGGGAAGTATCTTTCGATAAATGCTCCAGCAAGACGAAGAGAGCCGGTCCCAGAAAGACCTTGAATAGTAGCAACCTAAAGCAACAAAATTCAGTTTAGCAAACATGCAGATACAAAATATTTTAGATAAAGGAAAGTAATTTGACTGGTGTTGAAGAATAGGAATCTCCCGTACTCTTCCTTGCTGAAGAATAGGATTGTCAGCTCCCAACAACAACTCCGCAGTTGCCATATTGAACGCAGCCAAACCTTCAATTGGAAGATACTGCAAGGGTAATGATGATTCAGAAACCATACATATAATTAAAAATTTGCAAGCGATTATCTAATCCATGCTAGAATTTTAAGATACCTCTTTGTTTTCTCCTCTCTCCAACATAAGATTCTCTGCCTGAGAAGAGAAATTTACACAGAACATTTAGTACTCACATTAATCAGGTAAAGAAAAGAAACATCCTTTCTAATAAGCGAAAGTAAATCTGAAGACCTTAGAATACCATCTAAGGCAATAATTTTTCAATAGAATGAGAAGAAGTGAACTAACCTTCTTTACAACATCCAATACTTTAGGTTGAAGCTCTTCTGTTCTGTAAGCCCCAACACCAAGATTGAGCTTCTTGGCATCAGTATCAGCTTTAAATGCTTCAGATACTCCAAGAATTGGATCTGGAGGAGCCATTGTCACTCCCTCAAAACGAGAAGCCTTAACTGCAACAGACATGCTTACACGTCCAAATGACTGCAAAATCAGTTATAAAACTTTCAGTAGTAATCCACAGACAATGTCCCCAACCAGACAGAGAAACCACGACTAGCACATGCAGTTATTATATTCCTTTCATACTACTCCCTCCGTCCCACTATTAAGTGACCTACTTAGTTAAAGTAGGTCGCTTAATGGTGGGACAGAGGTAGTATTATACAGATTTATGTATCTAAAGTAACATGGAATTCTTCATCCAGGTGACATCTAATCAGGAGGAGTAAAAGAACCAAAAGATATATTCGTTATTGCATATCCCAGTTTTTATGTTGTTAGCACCGTTAAACTTCTCCTAGGGATCATTTCGTCGGTGAATATGGTCTGGATTTGTAGATAAGATATTGAAGTTATCATTTCTGAGGTCAGTCCTCCAATCAAAAATGAAACAAGTTTTTTAGCAATTTGATAATTTGTTTATCATTCAATTGCCACTCCTCCCAAATTACACTAACATATCGAAATGCATTATATTCTGGCACACCCTGACACAGTCTGATGCAATTCGAATTCTGTAACGAAATAAAAGTTCAAAAGATCTAAAGACACACATATCTACAAGCTCAGGAAAATTCTAATCATCGAAACTAACTTGATCGAGCTAAATCTAAGGCAACGATACAAATGATCCAGAATTATATCAACAAATCTAAGGAGATTATACTCTGATGATGATATGAAATGGAAGAAGAAGAAGATAAGAGTTAAAATCGAAGAGAAGGATATGATTGACTGATTACCTGAGTCTTGATAACTGGATTTACTTTGGCACCAATAAATGTCTTTGGCAGTGAAGTGGAAGTAGGATTTGCTCCGAGATTCAGCATCATCGAAGCCATCTGTAAAAACACAAATTAAAAACTAACAATTAATCTTTCAACAAACAAACAAACAAAGATCTAATTAGCCAAGAATTAAGCAGTTACGAAAAAGATGCATCGAATTTCTTACGATTGGGGAGATTTTCTGTAAGTGGGAAGATGATAAGATAAAAGACGAAAACGAAACTGAGAGAAATGAGAATAGTGAGAGCTACCTGTGACGATGTATGTAGAGACGGGTTTGAGAGATCCTGTGCTTTTGTTTGTTTGTGACGCGTCGGAGTTTCCTAGAAGAAAAATATGTAAAATGCAATGGAAATCAACGGTCCGTGTGTTTGAAAAACAAAGCGTCCCACTATCAAGACCTCATCTCATCCTCGATGTGGCGATCATCTGGATATTATGCATAGATAGATTGTGGGTGTCAATGCCATATGATACGAATAGTTAATTGCAATGGTGGTTGCTACTACATTTAAGTTTTGCTAACCAGGTCATGTGCAACGTGGATTTTATGCACGAGCCAAAAGAGATATCGGAAGAGGCTACCAAAAAAAAAAAAAAAAAAAGGAAATTCTCAAAATATTTTAAGATCTCCTACATCACTTGATGGTTGGTATGGTTAGTTGGAGAAAACCAGCCCCCCTTGTGGCAGACATCTAAAATTTCATTTCATTCAACAACATAGAGTAAGAGAGGGCCAGATCACACGTTGACAATACAGAAGAAGAGCCTACTGTGTTGTACCTTGATAAAACAGAAATTCATTGATGCTAGCTAATCAACTGCAGTCAGTGCGTCCACCCTCCCCTCTTTATATACACACAATCCCAAACCCCACCCAACTACTTTTCTCGTGCTCTTGTAGGCTCACTGAAAAAAGCATTCACTACAGAAATAAAAGCCTAAATCTACCTCCCCAGTCCCCCCATTTTGCCAACACCATGGCTTCCGCACTCATTTCAGTGGTGCCAAGTGATGGGAATCAAACAAAAACAAAGTTACCTACTGATAATGTCTTCTATTTGTTATGCTTGGTGATGATTTCAATTGGGGTAATTTTTACCCCCCGGAGAGGATTTGTTAGCTATTCGGCCGACACTTTCGCCAATTTCTCTATCAATTCCAGTCTTCTTTTTAACTTTCTTATCCTCGTCTCCATTCTTTCCATTCTTTTGAGTTTAAGGTACTGGGTTCCGGATCATCTTTGCTGTTACTGATGTCTTTCTTGCAGACACATGATGTTGGGAATTCGTGAAACTCACCCCTTCCTGGTCTCATCTCCTCAGGCTCTCCGAGAAAATCTATCTGGCTTGATCTTACTTTCCTGGCAAATGTATCCCAATCCGTCTCATTTCGGGTCATGAATACCGAGCTCAGTTTCTTTGCATTTGGCCTGATGGTTCTCTTGTGCCCCATATACCTCCTTTGAACCACAACATGAATTCGAAAAAAAAAATTAGACAAATTAACCAGTATTACAGTAACAAAAACTAGTATTAGAGGAATAGCAGTGAGCATTCATCTAGGATGTAGCGCATAATGAAAATAACTAGTAATACAAGCCCACATTGTGTGGCATCTAAAGAAAAAAAAAACTGTGTTGACAAACTGACAGAAACTTAGAACGCCTGTTTCATTTGCCCTTTTTGAGTCAAAAAAAAAAAGAATATCTCAAAAAGAGCTGAAATAAATGAAGGATTCCCACTAATCAAGCTCTCCTATCAGGCAAAAAGTGAATTTTGGTGATCTCCCATGCTTGACAACACCAAGATCAAGTTTTAAATTAGCAATTTTTCAGGTCTGTGACTTCCCTTTCTACTAAAATTAACTTTTAACTCCCGACACAGCTCTATAGTATCTTAACATAGAAAACAGAAGAAAAGCGGATAAATTTAACAGACAGAATCGCACGGTTAATACAACTACCAAATGACTGAAGAAAGGAAAATTTTGGTTGATTCTTACCTTCGACCTGCAAGTATCTTGGCCATATTTCCATTATTATTCGTGACAAATACATCGCTTTCGTCACAGACAATATAGTCAATGGAGGCGAGGCGAGATGAGAAACGCAAAAATGGTTTCAACTCGTCGTTAACAAGCATCTCCTTAGTATAAAAATTGGGGAAAAGCTCTCTAAGAGGTCGCAGAGTCTCCTCTCCACCATATATTTCTCCTGATGCAACATAGAGATAAGAATCGTTTTTGAAACCAAGAGCCCGCAGCATTAAACCTACTTCATGAGGAGTGAGAGGACATTTTCCACGTCTTCGCTCTCCCTCAGGGCTCAATTCCTGTAAAATTTAAAGAGGAAAAGGAAGATTGACAAAGTGTTGTATTCTAGTACATGAAATTAATTTGTCTCAGCAGCTAAGCATGTTGGATTTTAAGAGGAAAAAGAAGCACATCACACACTAACTTCCTCAGCTATTAAGTTGCACAGGATTTCCAAAAGCAAATATGCAGATGAACATAGTGTAGGATATCTTACAGGCAGTGTTTCCCAACGCTTCCTGATTGCACCCAGTTCATTTCTCTCTTTATCACCTCCTCCATAGTAACAACCAGAAAAGGCTAGCATGTCGGGTTCAAACCTTCAATATTGAAAATAAACAAATTAGATGAATTTCAAATGTAGAATGTAATTATTCGTACAAAAGATCAGACATGACAACTTTAACCTAATGTAGTAGAAGTGGAGGTATTATAAAACAAAAAATATGATCGAAATTCTGACTGCAGATAGCAAACTACACTTGCTTGTTTATCCAATAATTCATGTATTAAGAAACACAGTTGAACGTTTCTGTTTGAAGCAAACAACTTCATCTCATTTTCAATAGAAGAGCGAGACATTCATGGCTTCAAGCAAACAAATACCTCAAGTGAACGGCAATAAAACGATCAGACATCTTTCGCATTTTCATCACCACTTTTTTACCAAGTTCTTCTATAGGTTTTGTAAACCTCAATGCATGATAATTAACCCGGCAACGAAGCTTTTGTAGCTCGTCATCAATACTGTTGGCAAGCCGGTAGTCGAACTTTGTCAACTGAAGAGCCTGGGGAATAAAGGTGCAAAGTGATAAGTATGAGAAACAGACAGATACGAAATACCTGAAAATGCATTCTGCCCTGACAAATAGTAATCTCAGTAAAAAAAGAATGAAATCATTAGACAAGTAAGTCAGAACGAGACACATATTAATTTACAGCATAAGATTTTATTTGTGCTTGGAGTGTGACGGCTAACAGCCTATGAATGTTCTCTGTAATCCCTTTATTGTAGCTGGGATAATTCCAGCCACGGCTCATTTATTTTATTTAAGGGATCCTGTATGAGGAAGGTCTCCTTCTTGATGAAAAAACGAAGGCAGATGGGTCTCTTCATAATAATAAGTGCAGGTGGTTTATTACCCAGTAGTGTCAACAAATTAAACAGATACCATGTCAACGTTAAGAAAGTTGCAAAGCCATACAAAATCTAGGTGAATCTAGTAGAGGACAAGAATTCAAAGTGAACATAACATGCATCCTTAACATAAGGGAGCAATCCACATTACAAAATAGGAACTTAACAGGACGTTTCAATTTCACAAATTGCTGACTATTGTTGGATATGAGGGATGTTCTAGTGCAGAAAGATGCTATTTTGAATTTGCAAAGATAGAATGTGAAGTCCTAAACGTTTGACAAAGTCATTTGTAACCACAGCCATTGCACAACTGCTTTTTTTAACTGCGGTGAGATCATTTCATCATGTCAACTAAAAAATATAACTTCAGATAATAAGGTATAGGGCCTTCTTACACGTCTCCTCACAAGTATCGGCAGAACTTGATCCAGGTAATACTCAGGAGTGGATTTCCTGGGAACACGCATCGTGTATGGAGGTTTATCCATTGATCTCATTACTTTATCAGGTATTCTTTTGATAATTGTGACATCCTTCGCTAGATAGGAGATGAACCAATTGACGTCAAAAATGTTGCGAAAGTCACTGCATATTAATGAAAGATATATAATTGCAGTTATAACATTAAAGTCACTGAAGAAATGACACATAATGTCAAGCAAAGTTATAACATTCGACTTACCTATCATCTTTCCAGAAGGAATGATGGTCCAGTTCAGGTACAACCAATGTGGCATTAAGAATTCTTGCAACAACCACAGCGTCGGTTATCTGAGTTTTGGAAAAGAAGAAAACAGAAGCCCCATGTCAATTCTAAATGGCACACTCTTCGCCACAACATTAGTGAAATGTTAAGCAGAAGAAGAAAAAAACAAACAGCAGATATCCTTAGGATTAACTAGAATATGCTGAACCCACAAATCTCTTTGCTATGCATTTCGTGAAATTATGAGTAAAAAATCCAGATATAGGGAACCAGAGGAAGAAAAGAAAACCTTCACTTACCCACTCAATGTTAGAGCCTAACGTGCAAGATCAGACATACTTACACACATGCACAACGACAACATAGAATAAGAAAAGAAAAGCTTCACTTACCCCCGTTCTTTGTTGGTTTAGCCCTCCACTGGTTGCAATAAGCAAGTAGCCATTCGACTTGCGCTCACTGACAGCACCTAAAATTCATAATAAAATGTGATTAGGAAAGTACTAGACAAATGGAGAGCAGCATTTAAAATTGCTTCCTCATTCCGGTATATAACACAAGCATGTCGTTGACCTTTCTCTTTTAAGTTTCACCGCAATTCATTAAATATCAGGACACTTACTAAACACAGTCTATGCCAAGATGCTAAGATAGTTCAGTCATATAATCAATCAGGCTACATTCATACTTATGTTCAAGTACAACAAGACTGTGCTCTAATCTATTTCAGGACGGTAATGTGCTACAAGACAAGCAACAAAATGTCATCAGAATAGAGATGCTTACGAGGGAAATGAGACCCTCTATTACTACATCCAGTATAAAACTTGGAAGACTGTGATTTCCAAATATCAACTGGTGCACTCCGACGACTTTTATCCTGAAAAAAATCAGTAAATTAAACTATTACTACTCAACAATCTCAAAAAAAAAACTTAGAGATCATAAAGCAAATGAGTAAGAATAGATGATTATACCAATTGGTTGCTGTTTCGGTTGTTAAAAAGAGAAGTTCCTTTGATGAAACGATTAGAGTAATAATCCAAATGAGAAGCAACATGTCCAGTGAATAATGATATTAAACCTAATGCAAATAACATTAATCCACATATGAATGATGAACGATTCCACATATGAAGAATTACTCCTGCTGATGATGTTGATTTTGTTAACGATTTCTTCCTATTCAACTGATGATGTTGATTATTATGATTATCAAATCTCCAAAAGCAACAACAGCAACACCAACAACACCAATTCTTCTGCTGCTGCTGATTATTGTTATTCCCCTTCAAATCTACTCCACCTCCCATCAAATTCCAGGTAAATGCAACTCCTCTAATTAATCTCATAATCACTCATGGAATCATCACAATCATCATCATCATCTACATAATAATAAATGCAGGTATCAACAACAACTACTTTTAGTAGGATTTACTACTGCTGCTGCTGAATCTGATTTTGTTGGTTGATTGAGAAATAAACTAAGAAATGACTTTAATTTCAATTCCAACTGAAAAAGAGAAAGATCTCATGACTCCTCCTCCTCACTCCAACTCAACTCAACTCAACTCCCCACTTTCAAACAAAAAAATCCATACAATTTTAGATCCGACAAGTGGTGTGTATATATTTATTGGAAATATAGTGGAAGGATCAAAATCTAAATTCCTAAATTATAAATGTACCTCCCTTGGTAATTTATTTTGTGCTTTTAAAAGGATCATCTAAAATACGGATAGGCATCGACTGATACTCAACATTACTGAAATGGCACGGCAAATCGTGATATTTATTTTTTCGTGGGTGTTTTGTTTTTACAAATTAGAGAAAATGTGATAGCCACCACAAGGGGGGAATGGTCCTGGATAAAATATTTCAGTAGAGGAGGCAAACAGAGAAGTGTCGTGTGCTGTCCTGCAGCTGTGGAAGTGTTATTTTAAAAAGAAAGAAGGAATAAAACCAGTGGGTCATTTTAGTAGCTAATCACCGGAGCAGGGTCCAATTATAATATCTGGAAACTGACAAGGAGTATAATTAAATTAAATATAAATAATTGAACGATTTTTACTGTGAGAGTCAATACACCGTCTTTCACGTACCGGAGCTGCGGTTAGTAGTTCTCAGCGTTCAAGCAAACCAACCTGGAAAGTTCAAGTCTTGAACCAAACGGCCTGGTCAAAAACACCGACATTTTCTCTGGCAAAGAATGCCTCAGTGCACTGTAACTCAAATGATCATCTTTTAGTACATATCTGGTAAAAGAGGCACATGTTGGCTCCACATCCAAAGGACTCACTTTTCCTCTTTCATATCGTAAAGACGGACGTTCATGGGAAAGAAGAAGAAAATGGGATTCATTTCGGAGGGAGTTCGTCTATGTCAGGTTTTCTCCGGTAGCATTGCTAATGCGAGGTATCAGTTTACTGGGAAAAATATCGAAATCTGATTTGCGTCATGTGGATTAAACGGGTAGTCAGATCATTAATGGTCAAAGAAGAGAATGTGGTACCGACTGTACTACACTAGCCTGTCTACAGCCCGGAGAGATGGCTTCAGAAAAGCTGGGATCTTAAATTCCATTTCTAAATTAGGTTGGGAAGCCAGGAGATTATCCCTGCTAATAATGTACAAAATACAAGAGGGATAACTTACTGGACTCCAGATATGATCGTTGCGTTGGCTTTCAAACTTATCTTAATCAATACTCCATTAATCAGTGCTGCATTATTAATTGCATTATCTCAAGCATATGCGCCTAGAGAACCATCAAATACTAGTATAAAAATGTGCATGGCTCTCGGGAAGTACCACTGTACAGTATGTCAGTTCTAATGACGTACGCTTTATGCATTTTTAACGAGCTCCTAATTATTTTACTAATTAGTGGCAAGCCTGGCAAGGTTACAATTTACCATACATCTTGTTGTTTAGAAGTTCTCACAACACGACTCATTGAGTATGAAAGACAAGAAGATATAAGGGGTTTCGAGATTGCAAGAGGAGAGGAGATCCATATGTCATGGAAAGCCTATATATTTATGGCACTATGCTCATGAATGTTAGGTGCATTAAGAACACCCTTCAAACTTATTGCAAGTGGTCGGGACAATTATTTTTCTATTAATAGCAATAACAATAAGTCAGGTGTGATCTTTTTCCTGAAAATCTTCTAGAGAGATTCTCTAGCCATATTTTAGCTAGAGAGCTTCAAGTTTAACTGAAGAATCGTGCCTCACTAGCTAGATAGGAAAATATCTTGGTTGTGCAGAGCAATGGGGTGGAATAAAATCAACCAACTTTGGATGTATTGGCGGACAGCTGAAACGACAAAGGAATGAATCGTGGTGCCTCGTTAGCTATATTGGTTTGACTATGTTCCAAAGGAACGAACAAATATTAAGTTATAAATCTGTTCCGCAAATTAAAACAAAAAGATCCCTAGTTTTTTTCTTTTGATCGACCTAATTTAAGAGTTAAAGAGTACGTGGTTGTTTGAATGTTTTCTTGTTTTCTTTCATCTTGGATGTGTAGGTAGCTCATTGTCTTTTGGAAATTCTCCCTTACCTTAACTTGGCTATATAATCTCTTTTTTGTCGACCTTATTGGTTATTTTGAACAAATTAAATATTTGGGCCCGATATAGATGAAAAAGTTGGACCACCAAATAAATTTGAACCATAATATTGGGCATACCAAAATCTTTCAAGGCATATCGAATGGAGACAAAAAAGGTTGTTGAATAGCAAAATCAGATAACCCCTTAACCCAAATTTTTTTTAATGGCAAATCTGCCCTTTACGTATTAGTGTTAATAATCTTGATTAATGATTAAATATTTGTTTAGTGATTAAGATAATTTTCAGAATTATAAGAGTTGTTTAGATGAAAAATTTGAGGAAAAAAAAAATCAAAGTTTTGGTTTGGTTAAGAAGGAGAGAAGGAGAAGGAGAAAGTGAGAAAATTCTAATTCTTGATTCAATGGAGGATGAGGAGGGTCATCATTCATCTAAAAAACCTAGGAAAATACACATCAACTACAACAATGATCCAGAAATGGCTGATTTCTTAGATTATGAGAATGATTTTACACCCACTCAAACTCAAGCTCAAACTCAAACACAAACTCAAGATGATGATTTTATGAGCCAAATCCTGATGATGAATACATTGATGAGGAACCCAATTCTTCTAATACACAGGTACACTTATATCCTATACTTAATCTCACTTCTATAGCTCTCAATTATCAAAAGTTAGGTTTTTTGAATCATGGTTCGGCGAAACAGGTTGAGGTTCGGCTCACATCTATGAGCCGAATCTACCATTGATGAACGGTTCGGCTTACTGAATCTGTTTACTGCATGCGCCGAACCTATAATTTCCAATTCCAACCCTTTTGCTAGACACTAGTTCGGCTTATATGAAAGTTTCATAGTAAGCCGAACAACATCCTGAATAGCCCGGAATAGAATCATTACTAATTCGGCTTACATATCCAAAATCGTATGTGCAGAACATAATTTTTTAATTTCTGGGTTGAAATATTGTTACTGGTTCGGCACATATGGAGAATATCGTATCAGCCGAAACCTCTTATGTTCAAGGTTCGGCACATAATTTGATTATAGTATGAGCCGAACATAAATTTGTAAATTTTTAGGTTAAAATATTGTTCGAGGTTCGGCACATATTGAGGATATCGTATAAGCCGAAACCTCTTATGTCCAAGGTTCGGCACATAATATGATTATCTTCTGAGCCGAACATAAATTTGTAAATTTTTGGGTTAAAATATTTTTCGAGGTTCGGCACATATTGAGGATATCGTACAAGCCGAAACCTCTTATGTCCAAGGTTCGGCACATAATATGATTATCTTCTGAGCCGAACATGCATTTGTTAATTTTTGGGTTAAAATATTGTTTGTGGTTCGGCACATATTGAAGATATCGTACAAGCCGAAACCTCTAAATGTTTATAGTTCGGCACATAATGTGATTATCGAATGCGCCGAACCTTGTTATTATATTCCCTTTCTAGTGTTTAACCTTGTGATATTCTTTGTAGATCGTGCTTGGACCCATGGAAAATCAACCTGATCCAGTAGACATAATTCACGAGGATACCAAGGATCACTTCCAAAATGATTTGGTATGTAAGAACCTTTTGCTTACCTTAATGTTGTCGGAATATTCCAAAGTTTTGCTTACTAATTACTTGTTTTGGAATGAACGTAGATATGGAAAACTAAACCAGAAGTTCTGGATTGGCTTGAGGAACACGCGATGAAGATAAATTGTGTACTAGTTAAAGGACAACAAATCCGATGGGATCGGTTTGAAATGATTTGTGAGCGTAGTGGAACCGGCGCTAGCAAGGTTAAAAAGGGTACTGTATACGTTGGGAAGACCGGGAGAAAGAATAGGACGAAGACGAAGAAAAGAAATTGCGCTTTCAAGATCGTTTTCAACCTCAAGAATAAGTCCATGAACAAAGAAGATCAATATTGGATAATGAATAAAGATATGGATTGTCGTCATAACCACCCACGTCCCAAAGACCTTCATGGACATGCGAAAGTAGCGCGACTCAAACCCGGCGAGATGCTAGAAGTGGATAAAATGACACGAGCACGTTTGCCACCTTCTAGGACTCTTAGCAAATTGAAGGCGGACAACAACAATAACAAGTCGACTATGCAAACTATCTACAATGCAAGACAAAAGATTAGAATACTCAATTTGCAAGGTAGGATGGTGATGCAACAAGTAATGTGGTTAGGGGTGAAGAATAACTACGCTTTCCAAAAGAAGTTGGATGACTTCGGTCAAGTCACACACCTTTTCCTTGCCCACCCGGAATGCGCCCAATTGGCTCTATGCTTCCCACAAGTTATTATATTGGATTGCACGTACAAGACTAATAAATATGAGATGACGTTGATGAACATTGTGGGGCATACTTCGACAAAGGCACCGTTCACCGTGGCTTTTTGTTTCATGAAAAACGAGAAGAAAGAGAGTTATGTTTGGGGGTTAGAACAATTGAAGTTAATCTTCCGGGAGGGTGCTCTTCCTAAAGTGTTCGTTTCCGATCAAGATTCATCGTTGATGTATGCTATTAAGAAGGTATTTCCGGATGCATACAATTTTCTTTGTACGTTTCACATATGGTGCAATGTGAGGAAAAAATGTCAACCGATAATTCAACCACTTAAGTTGAAAGAATTAGAGAATATTGCTAAGCTACCGTTGGAGACACGAGTAAAGAAAAAGAAGGAATTCTTGAAAGCATATGAACATAATGAGATGTTGTGGGCTTTTGTCCGGGTTCCTCGGGTCCTTCTCCTTTGTTGATGATTGCATCCCACTTTTTGTAGAGGTAGTTTTGTTCTTCCACGGTCATTGGTGTTTTGGAATCAATTTTGTCCTTCATTTTTTTCAACATCTCCCTACCCGCGACATTGGTCCTGACACAAGTATGAAAATTATAAGACTAATTCGGCGCAAGTACGAATCATGTCTTGAAATTTTTATTAGCTTACACAGAGAGTGGATCGGCTCATACCACAAAATAATTATACGCCGATCCTAAATATTCGGCTCACAACCGATATTGTCGAGTAAGCCGAACCCTGTATTCGGCTCACAACCGATATTGTCGAATAAGCCGAACCTATGATTATGAACTCAAACATGTATTCGGCGCAACATGATATCATATAAATAAGCCGATCCTACACACTTGTAAAATTTATGAAATTTTAACAATGATATTCGGCGCAGCCCTAATACTATCGAATAAGCCGAATCTAGACTTATGAATTGAAACATTTATTCAGCGCAAAACTAATACTACCATACAAGCCCATCCTAAGCACATGCAAAAATTCTGAAATTCAAACAACATTTATTCGGCGCAAAACTAATACTACCATACAAGCCGATCCTAAGCACATGCAAAATTTCTGAATTTCAAACAACATTTATTCGGCACAAAACTAATACTACCATACAAGACGATCCTAAGCACATGCAAAATTTCTGAATTTCAAACAAAATTTATTCGGCACAAAACTAATACTACCATACAAGCCGATCCTACGCACATGCAAAATTTCTGAAATTCACAAAACATATTCGGCACAAAACTAACACCATCGAATAAGACGATCCTAAATATAAGTCTCTGTTTTACTAAGTTCGGCTCAAAACAGATTTCAGATATACGCCGAGCCGTTCATATGCACTTTCAGAGTTCAGTTTCAAGAACAGCTCGGCGCACATCTAATATTTGTTTTACGTCGAACCATACCCTGTAACCGCCGCAGAACACATGATTTTGACGAATTAAATCGACCAAAACAATCAAAAACATCAAATATGAGACGGGTTTGTAGAACTCACCTTCTTATTTTCATTTCCGGCGTTGGTTCTTTTTCAATCTCTTCTTCCGATTGATTTTGTGGTTGATTTTGGGTTTGTTCTTCACTCTCTAAATCTTCTTCTTCATGAATAGGTTGTTCAATCGATCGATTTGAACGAGATATTGCCTTACGACGATCCATTATATAGTTTCACAAATCGACAATTAAATTTCTGCGATGAAAAAAAAAAAGAAAGGGAAGGGTGGAGTTCGGCTGTGGAGAGGAAGAAGAAGAAGGTGAATGAAACTGATTTTAGGTGTAGTTGATTATAGGTTTTGTATTAGGGTTAGGGATAGAGTAGTAGTAATTTAATGGATTTAAGGGCATATAGGTAATTGAACCACCCCATAGGGTACCCCTTATAAGGTCACCCAAGTTAGGACTAGTCCTTTGTATGCCTTGAAAGTTTTAGGCATGCCCAAAATTGGTGTTCATAAATTTTGAATACATTTTGTATCACAACATATTTTGGGTCGTTAGAAATATTTTAGGTAACCACCAAAATCTCCAAGTGAAAAATACTAGAACCACCTACTATATGGGTTCAATATATAGAATCCCCACTAAATGGATCATACATTGTCAACTCCATACTTTCAGAAAATGATATTACTAGGTCCAAAATATCAGATTTTCTTCAAATCTTGCCCATAATTAATTATTATGAATTTTAATAATGGCAACACTACTCTTTAGTATATATACAAGAGGAATATATCAGAAGATATTTCATTTCTTTATTCTCTTTCTCTCTCTTCTCCATCTCTTTCTCTCTCGACTCCATCGTTTCAGATATGTGAAGAAGAAGAAGAAGACGAATCGATCCAGTAGTTTTTGCAGCTGATCATTAGTTAATCTTCAAATATGAATCAATCATTCAATCGATTTCGTTTGAATCTAGGTTTTAGTTGGTTTTTAAGCTGCATCAGGTTAGGTTTTCCTTGCATCGACTGTTTTTTTTGAAGATTTTGAATCGAATCTAAGTTTCAGTTGATTCGAAGCAGCAGAAATCATTTCCGAATAGGTTCATCATTCTTACTTTTCTTAGTTCGATTAGTTCGATTAGGTTTTTGATTTTTATTTTGATTGATTCTGTTCAGATATGAGAAGAAGAACCTGATTTTTTTTTTAATAAATCGAAGATCTTCAATGTCGTTTTAACACTAATTACTTACTTTTTATGCAGATTAAACAATAGAATTAAGAAGATATTTAACAGCAACAAAAATAAAATCGTCGTATGAGAAAAGATTTGAAAATCAGTAAGATTTCTCTCATTTTTTATTGAATCAACAAGTTTTAAATCTAGGTTTTGTTGGTTTAGTTGTTGTTGAAGCACTTAACTACATTTTGAAGCAAGATTTGAATCGATTCAAGCACTTAAGTAATGGCTAATAGTTGCAATTCTATGAATAAATTCTACTTTACCGTAGAATGAGTGGAGAATTTTAGTTTTGTGTTGTCAATATTAGATAATGGAGTCAACTGATGACTTGTTGGTGTTTTTATTTTGCGTATTTTGGATTTTGTCTTACACATGTTGAGTTTGATTAATGAATCTGTGTTGGTGGTGGAGGTGCAGGTTCTGGAGGAAGATGAGGAGGCGGTGGCGGTAGAGATGGTGGTGTTGAAGCAGGTTTAGAGGAGGATTTGAAGTCAGTGGTGGTGTTTTTCAGAATGAGAATTGAACGAAAGAGCTGACTGCAAGAAATATTATGTTGTTTACAGAATATTGGCACTTTGTTAAATAGCACTATCCGAGCCAAATTTATTACCTCTGCAGCAGAATTACCGAATGAAAGGGTGCAAAGGTGCAGGCAGGTTTGATACAACTATAGGTCTATCGCTCTACTTGAACATCATACGCAGGCGTCAAAAATTAGTTATTAGTTGGTCTAAAGAATACCTAACTTATCATGGTTGTTACTAGATTTTAGCTGATTTAATTGTGAAAACTAACATGAAACGGATTTGTTTAAAATGTTGTGCAACTGCGAAGTGGATGCCTTCGGATTTTACGAGTATGCTAGGTATATGGATGTGTAGTTAATAGTTACACATGTCAATTGGGTGTGTAATTGCTACTTACACATGAAAATTGAATGTGTAACTTCTCGTTACACATGCTAATTGGATGCGTGATAGTTCAGTGAAGCTGAAAGATGGGTAAATCGGTTTACTAGTTTGCATATATGCCTGAATTTTCAAAAAGTTATCTGGTTCTAATTATGCACAGATGCTAATTAGTTGTTAATTTAAGATAATTTGATTTAGATTGATGTGTGTATTTTTAGATAGGAATAATAAGTTGTATGAATTTTCTAATTACAGGTTATGGATGTGTTGATTTCAGAGTATGAAAGTTCACAAAGAGCTGTAGGAGTGTGCAAGTGGTACAGATGCAGATTTGGCGTTGGTTTGTAATGAATTGGTTCTGTTATTGCTATGATATAGCTATGGGATGAATGTGAAATAGCTCAGGTATGCACTGGTTCAAGAATCAGAATGGTTTGAGTTAATGATGCTCGGATAGATGTATGTTAGGAGTTAACATTACAGCTACTGGTGCAGCTGCAGTTAAGACAGTGGTAATGGAATAGAGGAAATGAAGCTGGCTGGTGCTGAGATTTGTAATCATCACCTGAATGATAATATTCTTTTTTCACCGGCTGGGATACATAATATGTAGTGGGAGGCTCGCTCAATATAAAACTAGCTATAGAGAAGTTGCTTAGAGGAAAGATAGAGATGAAGTGTTGTACTGATTGTATGTGTCACTGCAAGTGTAACTAATGATTACACATCTAATATGCATGTGTAATTGATGTTTACATATGACATGTGCATGTGTAACTAATGATTACACATGCATTTTGTATTCCTGGGTAAGAAAAGAAACTAATGACCGAGTCAGTTCCATGGACGGAGTTAAACTCGTTACATGTAGACTTCAGTAACTTTATACCCCTAAAGTAGTCAACTACCTGAACTACCTGGAAGAGAATACTTCAGTTGAATTACTAACTTGACATAGTTGCTTGATAATTTGAGTTTGGTTTGACTTTTTTTCTTCTCTTTGTAGGTTGTTGGTGTTGTTGGATTCATGAATCGTCGACTAGATATTCCAGAAACACTTGATATGTGACTTGCATCCACATAGAAGACTGCTAGCGAAGGTAAATGTTATGTCACGGTTGCTTTCTTCACAACTCAATTAAGTGCGCCAACTGAGATCCAGCTTCTGTTATGTTCAATACACACAGTGAAATAACTATAAACCGTAGTGGTATATGGAATAATATAATATAGGTCAAAAAACTATGTTGGTGGATTGTATGTGTAACTGTAGTGGTATATGGAATGATATTGATGCAGAATATACATTGGTTTCAATAGATGAAATTCTTGATTTAGCAGGTTATTTGCTAGAAACACTAATCAACTACTAGATCTCATATTATCTGCATAATTTCTCACAAATTAAAGTTTTTGGTTGTTGTCTGCAAATCTCTCAATACTAACTTATCATATGATATGTTTGTTTAAACTCCCTGCCATAGTATTTCATAGGTTTCCTGCATAACTTTAGTAATATGATAGTTCCATACTGGTCAATTTGGCTATGCTTTTGTTTCACATGATAAATGTACATGTAGCTTCTAGTTACACATGTTAAATTTGGTGTGTAACTAATGATTACACATACATTTTGTATGTGTAACTGCTAGTTACACATGCTAATTGGATGTGTAACTGTTAGTTACACATTCATAAATTAGATTCATGTTACATAAATAAACTGACAATGTTGTGCGCTTGCAATTGTGCAACTATTTTGGTTGATTTAACAGCACTGTTGAGGCAACTAGAGTATTAAAAGAAGATTTTGCATCTGCAAGTCACTTGGTCAGATTACCATCTAATTATGAGCAAACGAAATTAACCATGACAATTTTATGATACAGGTGCGAATTCATGCTAGGTTTGGTCTCTTTTTAGTGTTTTTGATTTTATCACACCAATTTGCGGATATTTATGCAGATATTTATAATGTTAGAATATGTTTGAATGGTCTATGTAGCTTTTACAGCGAAAGCATGCTTGTTGAAATAGATATATATATGAGTTCAAGTTCACTATGCTCATATGATTGAGTTGTGTCAACTCGAGAAGGTATTTGCAGTCTTTGGTTGCACAAACCATGAAGAGATCCCATGGGCTGAGACTGGAGCTGGGTACATTGTTGAGCCAAAAGGAAAAAGCTTCTGCTCATTTAAAGGTTTGATATTATCCCATACTCTTTAATTTCAAACCAAAGTTCTTTTTCAGTTTTGAAGTTGAAAAAGGCATGGATGTGTAACTGCGGCATACACATTTATATGTATGTGTAACTGCTCATTATACATGCATATTGTATGTGTAACTTCTGCATACACATCTATATGGATGTGTAACTGATGATTACGCATGACGGATTCATGTGTAACTCCCAGTTACACATGCTAAGATAGGTTATCATGTGTATTTTCTGTGATTTTTGTTCTATAATTTTTCCTTACAATTGTTCTATAATATATTATTTCATTTTTTTTGGCTTTTTGTTCATCCAACCTAATCCATGGATGTTTATTTCGTTGCAGATATGCAACCATTTTGGAGGGAGGAAGACAAGAAGGAAATGCAAAGATTTAAACTTCATAAAAGCACAAATCAGACGCATGTGTAACTCTCAATTACACCAAATAGATGCATATGTAACTCTCAATTACACTAGACAGATGCGTGTGTAACTTCTAGTTACACATGCTAAGAAATTATTGTAAATGAATATTAAAGTGATACATGTATTTTTTGTATCCGTTCTTTTTAATGTCTATTTTTTTGATGTGTAACTTTGCATTACACATGGCACAAGGATGTGTAACTTCTGGATACACATGCCATACGCATGTGTAACTTCTGTTTACACATTCACCCTGTATTTTAATAATTTTGGGCCTAAATTTAAATTTTATTTAATTATGGGCTTGACAATATATAAAAGGGTATGGATGTCCTTTAATAACTCGGGGACTAGATTTAAATTTCTTTTAATTAAGGGCCTCATATTATGGATTATCCATGGGTTGGTCCTTAGCCTAATTTTCCCATTTTCAGTTAAAGTGAAAAATACTATAACCCCCCTACTATATGGGTTCAACATATAGAAACCCAACAAAATGGATCCTTCATTGTCAACTCCATACTTTAAGAAGATGCTACTACTAGGCCCCAAAAAATCAAATTTTCTTCAGATCTGGCCCATAATTAATTATTACGAATTTTAATTATAACAGCACTACCCTTTAGTATTTATACAAGAGGAATAGCAGAAGATTTTTTTCATTTCTCTATTATGTTTCTCTCTCATCTCTCTCTCAGTTGCAGAGAAAAAAATTCTAGGGTTTGTTTGTTTTTCATCTCTCTCTGAGTTTGTTTGATGCTATTACAACCAGAAAAGATCAACTGCATCTGAAGATCAGAGCTCTGACGATTTTTGTTTGTGTTTCTTCTTCTGATTCTATTGGTTTTGTGGATCTGAATCGATTTGATTCAATTTTATGTTCTCAGTTGATTCGAAGATGCATCAGGTTAGCTTTTCTTCATTCTTACTTTTCTTAGATCGATTAGTTTTTGATTTGATTGATCTATTCAGATCTAAGAAGATGAACAACCTGATTTTTCCTGAATCAATCGAAGATATTCAATGTCCGATTTTGAAGATTTTGAATCGAATCTAAGTTTCAGTTGATTCGATTATCAAACTAATACTATTCAGATATTCGTAAAGGATCTGTGGTTCAAAATCATTGATTACATGTGTAATATTATTCAGAACCAGAAGTAAGTTTCTCTGAATTCCGATTTAATTTTAGGTTTGATTTCAATTTTTTGGTGTTACGAATCTTTGAAATGATTCTCAGTGAAAGTGTTTTGTGTTGAATGATTTTATGATTGTGTTTTGTGTTGGATGTAGAATTGTTACAGGGAAGGTGATACAGAGAGGCTCAGAAATTACTGGAAAAGTTGTTTCTCCATTAACAGGAAGAAGAAGTAAAAGTAGAACTAAAAACCAAACACAATCAATTGAAGGGGATTGTAAGAAAAAATTGGATAAACCATTCCATTTCTGTTGCTGATTTGTTGATCATTTGTTTTTGGATTCTAATTTTCAATGAAATGCTTTATTGGTTTGTTTAGTTTGTTTGGTGTTTTGATTTTATTACTATCCAAGTGGCTATAAATGAACCAACAGAAAACACTCTTGATTTACAAAGGAGTTTGATTCCTCAATTGTTGTATTTTCCTGAAAAATTAGAGAGCTCTGATTCATTCTTATCACCAGGTTCATCTGTGTTGACATATATGAAAGAAACCAGAGCAGAAAAATAGAAGCCAACAGATGAAGATGATTATAGGTACTTCAACTCAGATGCCATGCTACCAATGTTTTGCTCTTGAAGTTAAATATCTTGGTTGTTTCACACTAGCTATATCTGAGTTATTTGTTTATAGTTAGGTACTTCATATCCGATGTCATGCTGCAAATGTTTTGGTTACTCTGTAAATGTTGGAATTTCTGAATTCGTTGCAGTAACAATTGAAAAGCCATAGTTAGGTACTGACTATATCCAACTTAACATGTTCATATTTAAGTTAGGTACTGACTATATACGAGTTATTTGTTTATAGTTGCAGTAACAGCTGCATTTCAGCTGATTAAGTGTCATTTGATATATTTATTAAGTATACTTCACAGTTTAAGAATCGCAAGTATCATTATGCGATGTCCCTGTTTCTAGTGGTAATGAAGATAACATATATGCTTTGGGTAAACAAGCCATATGCATGTGTAACTGCAGGTTACACATGCCCTATGTATATCTAACAGCCGATTACACAATCCATATGCACGTATACCTACTAAGAATCCATAAACATTGTTTATATGTGGAAGTACGACATTTTTTTCTTGTATAGTGATTGAAGGAATTTCTTGGGACATTTCGGGTTTATTTTCGAAGTGCAGGATGATGGCTTAATTTCTTGGAGGAAACTGAAGAGGCACTATTTTGTTTTGAGTAATTCTAGAAAGCCGATATACTCCAGGTCAGTGTCATTGATAAAATGGGGAATTCATATATCAATTTGTCTATTTTTTTTAATTAAATTTGATACTATTGTTGGGTTTTTCGCTGTTCATAACTTTTTGACTGTGGTTACCATACTATACTTGAAGGTACGGAGATAAGCATAAGATTGCAGGGTTTTTGGATACTTGCCTTCCTCTTACTTAGCCTACAAGGCAGCTACAGGAACTATATGACAAGATGTTGCTGAATCAGGTGTTCTTTTTGCAATATTAATATGCTAGCACAAGGTTCGTATCTATACCCTGTTGAATCAGGTGTTCTTTGATTATCTTCTCAATTCTCAACATTTTTGTCTGCATTTGTAAATCTTAGCTACATTGTTTTGATTAGTTAAATTGTGTTTGATGACCCAATATGCATCTTACTTCAGAAATAAAAGTCTATTCAGTTTATTAGGAAATATATCTTGATATACATCGTGTTTTAAATATGTTAGCCAGCTATAAGCTCAGCTTCTATCTACTCTGAGAAGGATATTCTGTGATTTTTGTAACCATATCCTTGCTTATCAGTTTGCATCCATGTGTACTATGGATGTGTAACTAGTAGTTACACATGCTAATTAAATGTGTAACTTCTAGTTACACAATCTAAACGGATGTGTATCGACAAGTTACACATGCTATTTAGATGTGTAACTTATACTTACACATGCGAATTTGATGGGATATGCATACGCAGTTCTTAGAGGCATACCTGCTGATCTAATTGAAACTTGTCTTGTTTTGTGATGTTTTGTGCAGGGAAACACATGCAGAAGTTGGTTAAAGATGGATTCATCAGCTACAAACCAACTTAGATTCACTCTCGATCTCATGCACGACGAATGACAAAAACCATGTGTTAGTTTAGCATTCATAAGAACAACTTGGATTGGCTGCAAAAATGTCTGAGAACCTTTCAGACTATTGGTAAATTGCTTACTCTTAACCTTTTAAGACTATTGATACATTTTCTAAATGTTGCATATATTGTTATGAGATTCAAACCTGATCCATGTGTCTTTCATATTGTTATGTACAGTTCTAGATTTCATAAGTAACAAAATAGTAGAAGATGTCTGCACAGTTCTAGATTTCACAGTTTTGATTTAGTTTTTGTGATATATGCATGTGTAACTTCTCCTTACACAACTCAATTGCATGTGTAAGTTCTCTTTACACATTCTATATGCATGTGTAACTTTTACTTACGGTTTGGTATGGATGCTAGAGTTGTGTTAGACATTGTAAGTTTGATCTACTTTACATTATGCTTGTCTTAGTGGTGGTGTTTTGGTATGGATGTGTCAAGCTAAATAGATGTGTAATTTTTAGTTACACATGTTATTTAGATGTGTAACTTCTAGTTACACAAGCTAAATAGATGTGTAATTTCGAGTTACATATGCTAATTAGATGTGTAACTTTTAGTTAGACATACTGATTTTGGGTACACATACCAATATGAATGTGTAACTCATAATTACACATGTTATACGCATGTGTACCTCTCAGTTACACAATTTAGCTACACTAGTCAGATGCTTGTGAAACTGAATATACATTGTTGTATGTACTATTCATTTTAATCTTATAAACACTGATTGCTTGTTATATTTCAGGTTTCAGATAACTTCATAAAAGCTAATTTGCTCAAACGTTGTAATGGTCTCGCTGGAACTGGAGTTGACGCTGAATACACAAGTAAGATGCATGTGTAACTCTCAATTACACTAGATAGACACATATGTAACTCTCAATTACACTAAACAGATGCGTGTGTAACTTCTAGTTACACATGCTAAGAAATTGTTGTAAATGAATATTATATAAATTCTCATATTGTATTTTTTTTTGTGTTTTCTTTTTGATGTCTATTTTTTGCATATATATACAAGTGTAACTTTGCATTACACATGTCATAAGGATGTGTAACTTCTGGTTACACATGTCATATGCATGTGTAACTTCTGTTTACACATTCACACTGTACTTTAATAATTTCGGGCCTAGATTTAATAATTTTGGGTCTAGATTTAATTTTTATTTAATTATGGGCTTGACAATATGCATAAGGGTATCAAGGTCTTTTAATAATTTGGGGCCTAGATTTAAAATTTTTTTAATTAAGGGCCTCATATTATGGGTTACCCATGGGTGGGGCCTGAGCATAATTTTCCCATTTTATGCTCATATTATGGGTTACCCATGGGTGGGGCCTAGATTTAAACTTTAATTAAGGGCCTCATATTATGGGAAAATTAGGCTAAGGCCCGACCCATGGGTTACCCATAATATCAAGCCCTTAATTAAAAGAAGTTTAAATCTAGGCCCCGAAATATTAAAAGACGTTGATATCCTTATGCATATTTTCAAGCCCATAATTAAATAAAATTTAAATCTATGCCCAAAATTATTAAAATATAGTGTGATGATGTTTCAACCACCTCCGACCACCACCGCCACCGCCAACCACCTCCGACCACCACCTCCGACCACCACCGTCAAATCACCTACGACCACCACCACCAGCCATCTTCGACCACCACCACCATCAAACCACCTCCGGCCACCACCGCCACCACCTCTACTGACAACCGCCTCCCACCGCCACCACCAAGCACCTCCTGCCACCACCGCCGACCACCACCAACATATGGATGTGTACACATAAGTTACACATGCATATGGCATGTGTATCCAGAAGTTACACATTCATATAAAATGTGTAATGCAAAGATACACTTGTACATAGATGTATACTCTGTAGTTAACACATGTGTACGCAAAAGTTATACATGCTTATGCCATGTGTATCTACAAGTTACACATCCATATGCATGTGTAACTTTTTATTACACATGCTATATGTATGTGTATCTACAAGTTACTCATAAGTTATACATCAAAACTTACAGATACATAAAATACATGTATTACTTTAATTTTCATTTACAATAATTTGTCCTACTAAAATTATAGTAATTGGTTGTTTGAAAAAGAATTAAACCACGAGATATGGAAAGCGAAATCCTAGAAATAATCCACTATATCCTATAATAGAAATGTATCCTTCCTTTTTTTGTTTTTCTCGATTCCAATATACTTGCGCATCTGCAAAAAAAAAACATCCATGGGATTAGGTTGGATGGACAAAAAATAAAGAAACAAAATTAGAGAATAATTGCAAGGCAAAATTATAGAACAAAGATCACATAAAAGGCACATGATAACTTATTTCTGAAGCCTAGTGTGAGGAGAATGAGTTATTTTTATTTTAACATGTGTAACAAGGAGATACACAAGCATCTAACTTGTGTAACTTCTAGTTACACATGCATCTGTCTAGTGTAAGGAGAAGCTACACATGCATATAGAATGTGTAAGGAGAAGTTACACATGCAATTGAGTTGTGTAACTGAGAGTTACACATGTGTATATCACAAAAACTATATCAAGAAAGTTTACTAAAATCAAAAGACAGATAAGATCTAGACTATGTCATTCGTAATAAGAACAATATGTTAAAGAAGTAAAAGTAATGGTCAAAAACTCTAAACATTGAAACTAAAGGGAAATTGGTGGAATGTTTCAGTTAGAAACTTGTTCAGGCTATATGCAAACTTAAGTGAGAAGTATTACAGTAGAATGTTTCAGTTAACAACTAGTTCAGGCACCAAATGTTAATAACACCAATGTTTCTCAACCATAAGCTTATCATCAATTAGATCCAAGAATGCACCAAATGTTATGTCTAACCTGCATCATGTTCCTGCAGCTTGCCTTGTAGGGTAAGTAAGAGGAAGACAAGTATCCGAAAACCCCACAAGCTCTCAATACCTTCAAAATATGGTAACCATGACAGTCAAAAAGCTACAATCAGCAAAAAATCGAGGAATAGTATCAAAGTTCATAAAAAAAAAGTAGACAAGCATATTAAATAGTATTCAAATTCATGACTTTGGAGATACATAGTAAGTAACAATATTATTTCCTATTTCCATGTAAATTTTGAAGGAAAAAAATACCCAAAATCCTTGCTAAGGTTGTGTGCAACACAGCAGCTGCAGCCTTTCCTCCTTTGTATCCTTTGAAGTCCACCTTAACACGTAGACTTTATATCCTCAACATGTGTATCTATAAGTTACACATCTAATTAGCATGTGTAACTAGTAGCTACACATCTATTTAGCTTGTGTACCTAGAAGTTACACATTTGATTAGCATGTGTAACTAATAGTTACACATAAAAAAAAGGTCAGTTAAGGATACAAACATGAAACACATATACTGAAAGATGAAAGTCAAGTTATCATATCATTTACAAAACCCCAAGAGGAGATAAGTATATTGTACCAACAGATGGGTCGTGTCAAAGCCATAATAATTGTTCAACGAATCAGCAGAACTAGTACCAACACTACTAACAATTTTCTTGATGAAGATGTCGTATTTGCAACTACCTTGTCATCTTTGCAACTACCTTCCAGCGGATGGATTGTGTCAAAGCTATGGCTGCAGTTAACGTAGAAAGATGAGGTCAATTCATGAACTATCGCACCCTTGACAAGGTGGGTAAACAGTAAATACTTCAAACAGATGTACACGGGAAAATGATTTAAGTGAACAAACTTCCAAACCTATATCCTCACATACATTCCCAAGGAAGATGATTGAGAGCAGTAAGGAAGAAAAAAGAAAAATATTAAGTTTCGTACCTAAGTGATTGGCATTACAATCAATATAAGTGAAGGTATATCTTCAAGTCCAGACTCTTTTTGCTCAGAAGAAACTTCATTTTTTCTCATCCTCGACCTAAAACTCACATAGTTCTAGTTTTGCTTACTGCCAATACCAAATTCCGAAGTTCATCCTACTTCAGTTCAAGTTCAGCTTACCTGCAATGAGGAAACAACTTGCATGTCAACAAAAGAGATGTTACTTAGATACTCAAAAGTGGAAGCACTAAACTATGTTACTTAGATACTCAAAATTGAATACTTCTAATCCATAGAAATATCAGTTGTAATAGCATATTCACAACATTATCAATACATCCACTCACCAATAAACATCTACGGATGCAATTTCAGCACCATTAGTGTGTCAACAATCTTCTTCACTCGGTCCTCAGTTCCATTCTGAAATTCCATAATTACTCAATTATGAATTCCACCTCATACTCCTCATTTCAACATTTCAGTGCCAACTCCAATTCCATGGATACCATCCTAAAATACCACAAAAATAAGCAGTCAACTTTATTGAGTTATTGGCAACCATAAGAGTAACAAAAAACAATAATATTTTATGAGATTAAAAAGAACAATACACACAACAATGTATAACCAGTTTTACATGCGCTTGACTAGTGTAAATAGGAGTTACACATGTAAATGACTAGTGTAACTGGGAGTTACAGATGCATCTGAATAGTGTAACTGAGAGTTACACATGCAATTCGGATGTGTGACGCAAGTTACACATGAAATTTGGATGTGTAGACGAAAGTTACACATGTTGTGCATAATCATCAAAATGAGAAAATTGAAGCACAATGAACAACTCTCTAGCTTCAGTACCACTACCGGCATCACCACCTGCTCCAACATTCACCATTACAAGCTATGAACTGAAAATTGAAGCACAATGAACAACTATCGATTAGATACACATTTCATATAATAGATCATTTATATGCATTTGTTCTTGACTTTCAAATAAGTAAAACATTTTCCATTTAAAACACAGATGATTAAATAAGAACGAAAATGCAAAGCTGATGAAAGTTAAATCGACTGGATGGGTAATACTAATGAAAGTATATTGAGTTCAAATATGAATTTGTATTTTCAATCAGAATTATAGATTCATAGATAAATCAAATCTCACTCAAGAACCCTAAAAGAAAAATTGTTAAAATTTTTCATAATTTTCATCTCAAAAGAGAGATTAAGATGAGATACTAATAGATCTAAACTCCAATCATGATTTGAATAAGGTTTTCAAGATGAAATCGTATTAAATAGGTTTTTGAAATCAAAAATTCCATAGCTATGATGAAATTAACATGATAGTAATAGATTAACTTATCTTTTGGATCATTTATGTGGATTGAATCTTCGTTCTGATGAGATAAAACCAATCTTTCAAATAGTTTCTGATGATGAATTTTCAGATTCAAGTGTTGATGATGATTTTCTTCGTATCTTCTAATCGATTTAGAGCAAGCTTTCACGGGTACAGTTGTTGCGTTCTTCTCTGATCTGAATAGAGTGAATTAAAACAAACATCAAAACCTAATCAAACTAATAAAACAAAACAAAAAACGACGAAAACCTAACATGCAGAGCTTTCTAACAAGTTAATACCTAGATTCAACCGTTGTTGGAATAGAAAATCTAATAGGAGAAGATGAAAATGAATCAGAGAAAAACCATAGAATTTTTTTTCTCCACAATCGAGAGAGAGATGAGAGAGAAAATGGAGAAATGAAAGTATCTTCTGATATTCCTCTGGTATATATTTAAAAGGGTAGTGTCGCTATTATTAAAATTCGTAATAATTAATTATGGGTCAGATCTAAAGAAAAAATAATATTTTAGGCCTACTAATAGCATTTTCCTAAAGTATGGAGTTGACAATGAAAGATCCATTTTGTGGGGCTTCTATATGTTAAACCCATATAGTATGAGGGTTATAGTATTTTTCACATTAATTAACGCACCAAGTCTTTAAAAGTCTTAATCATGATATGAGTGCGTCGTAATTTCCACCGCCTTCTTTAAAAAAAACCGTATAACATGAATCTTAGCTGACGAGACTTCAAAACCCATAATAGCAAAAAAAAAAAAAAAAAGTTTTACTGATGAAGTTTTTCTGATTGAGGATGATGATGGTTTAAAAAATTTCTACCCACGGGCAATGATGAGCAAATTGATGCTGTCAAATGCTCGTTTCAAGATGAAAATTGGGATTTTGAAGGTTGAATAACTTTCAGTTTTCGTATCTTTTGGATTTCTCGTTTGTGAAGGATCTTAGGTAGATTCTTGTTTGGGGCTTGTATTTGGTGTTTCTCTTTGAGAGTGTGTTGAGTTGCTCCTTCGTGGGCATGTTGTGTTATTTTCCTTTTCTTTCTTCTTTTTTGTAACTTTTTGGTGTCACTCTTGGTAACATC
The DNA here is from genome assembly GCF_003573695.1 of Papaver somniferum. Lineage (NCBI taxonomy): Eukaryota > Viridiplantae > Streptophyta > Magnoliopsida > Ranunculales > Papaveraceae > Papaver > Papaver somniferum. Next base: position 129,129,533 of record NC_039362.1, on the reverse strand, counting down.
TTTGTTTTTCAATTAAATTTGCCATTATCGTGTAAAAAAAAAAAAGATCGAATGAATCATCAGTATTACATTTAATCCAACCAAAAGGTGTGGGCATCCACTTATCAACACTAATGACATGAAGGTAGTGGATATGACTAATGTTTTGAGTTCTTGAGATAATCATGGCTTTAGGCCTAACTAAAACAACACCAAGAGTTTTATTTTCTTTTTCCACCAAACAGTAAGTTATCTCTACCATTCTAAATATACCAAAAAATGACAGAGAACAGGGGACTAGAGTCTTCAGACAAGGATGAAAGGGATCAAGTAACAAAAATGAAGCCAAGTTAGCAAAGATGTATCATAAAAACACGAGACTGAATACAAAAAGAAGAAATAAACCAAACTTGCCGGCAAAAAAGCATAAAACAAGAGCGTGCATAACAAATTCATCATTAAGACAACATCTAGAGCAAATAGTATACCAATAGGAAGTGATTTATGATTTTTTTGTGGGTTGTTGTAGTAATGAGGTTCAAACTCTCGGACTTGTGAAGATTAAATTTAAAGATTTGATAAAATTATATACAAAAATATTAACAAAGTGGGCGAGAGGTAACCAAAACACTAGATTCCACTATTATGCAAAATTGAATGATAAATATTTCAAAACTCTATTCAATTCTTAAGTCCTCTTTTATCTTTAATTCAATATCAATCATACAAATTCTCAAACATTATTTCTAAACCTTAAGCATAGATTATCAAGATATTAAACCAAGCATAACCTATCAAACTGAATAAGAAATAATTAAGACAATCATTCAAATAATTTAAAACTCTGCAAAAGCAGCGATTAGGTGAATTATATAATTAAATGAAATAGTTACCCATTTATGTTGTGTGAATAACTTCCTCCATTGCCTTGGTTACGAGGGATTTAGCTCATCATAGTAAAAATGCTCTCAAAATAATTTATTATGGCTCAAAAATGGTTTACAAATGATGAGAATATGAGAAATACAATAAAACCAGAGACCTACGACCCTCAGTGACAAAATAAGACTGCTGCGGCTGTGTCGCAAACGTTGTGGAAAATAAGACTGCCTGATGTACGACCCACATGTGTGAGTCGTTATCACTGTAGAAAAACGACTGTTGTTGCAAGTCTGTTCTTCGTGTTCTTCATCTTCATCACGAACAGCAGCAGCAACAGAGAGAATTGGTGATTCTTCCTCTGCAGCTTCCTCTCTTCTCCTGCCCACTCTCGACACCTTCCCAAACTGTTTTGCCTTGTATTTATAGTGAATTGGAGCCAAAAATCCGACCATTGATTGCATATATTCTCCATTTAATCCAAATATTCTCGGCTGCCAATAATAACGAAAATTTCCATTTTTAATCCCATGCACGCGTTAACTTTGATCCTGCACGCTCCCATTCGACTTATTCACGCCTCAACACTCTTCCAACGCGAGCAGAACTCCCCCATGCACACAAGAACTTCAATTTTGCTCGTGTTACAGTACACATGCTCTGTTTTGGGTGTGTGAATCATACCGCAAATTCCAGCCAAATTTGATCGATCATGTCACCCATACTATGTTCCTTAACCTATATCACATCTCTATACCAAATTTCAGCCATTGAATCGACCCATAACCCCTTCATTTTGACGATCGAAATTCTGCCAGAACTGTTTAGAAATTTCCCGCCTATTTCCAAAATTTGAATTATGAGAAGAAAAGTGTCCTCCCCCTAATCCTGTACGGGTGTCCCTTTAGCAATTGGGGTGGAAATAGTAATTTTGGGGTGGAAATAGTAATTTTTCTGGGTTCCTCCGGTACATTTCTGGGACACTTCCGGTGCATTTCTGAGGTGCCTCCGGTACATTATCCCGGGGTGTAAAACACTACTTTTCGAGCTCATTTCGCCGCAAAGGCTTATTTCTCTAAAAACATCTACAAAAACACAAAATAACACAATAAGTACTTAATCGAGTCTAACAATACAGAATATTGAGAACAAAATAGACACATAAATGCGTCTATCAAATACCCCCAAACTTATTATTTGCTAGTCCTCGAGCAAAAATAAAATCCTAACTCACTAGGTGTCCCTAGTGACCGAGTTAATCTCGGGAGGGTTTATCAGAGGTGTACCCACAAAACCTTTACTCCAGACCCTAGCTATCTACAACGAACCTTGGAAGGCACTAAAGAATCTCCTTGGTTGGCTTACAATCACTGACTACAGGAGGAAGTACCCTGATGCGAAATTCCAATTGTTGTACACGAGTTTACACTCAAGCATACTAAAATTCATATAAAGTGACAGAGCTCTACTCAGATAGTTGCACTATGGACATCATATTCGGAGTCAAACTAATCATATGGATAGAAAAAGGAGATGGAAATAGAAAAATGTAGATGGTTTTGATGTTAACCAAATGATCGATGTTTCACATATCTGTCTGAAAGCCACTGCCAAACTGAAGCTATCCTAATGGACTGAGATACCGGTCTGACTAATATCAACACAACTGGCATATACAAGGGAACCAGTGGTCAATAACTTAAATCTAGATCAACAAACTGGCAAATACAAGGGAACCAGCAGTTGACTACACAGAACAATAACCATTTTTTTTTAACTTAACGACATGAATAGATCTTTTTGATCCAAGCGCATGCTTCTTGTCAGCAGTTTACACGATAGTTCCCACGGGTCCTGCATTCCACGCTTGCTTAGGCGACGGAAACAGGGAGAACACACGCATATTGCTATCCAAGTGTTAATACTTATTCCGATTGGTCTAACTGGTCCGGTCTCTCTTTTTTTTTTTTTTTTAGTAACTCAGTCACTCTAATTCACCCTAGCAGTGGTAACAACTTGAATCGTGTGCCCCACCTAATCACTTAGAGAAACATAGTTTAAAATGAAAAAATAAAACAGAAATGAAAAGGACTCAACGAGATATGGTGCAACTATCATGTTATTTCTAACACCTGAGCTCTGTGCTTTTATGAATAGACTCTTTGGATGTTTCCATCTAATCAGATTGGTTCCTCAACTCCTATAACCAAGATGTTCCCATCCACTTAGATTGGTTAGTGCAAACCTTAATAGGCATAATTTCTAGGCTCTGGAGTTTAATAATTGCAACTAAAAAGTTTCTCCCATACCCCCAAACTTAAATCTAACATTGTCCTCAATGTTAAAGATGAAACTAAAAGCATGAACAAGGAAACTGTTACCATTTGAAGCAAAGAGTTAAGGAAAGATATTACCGTGTTGCATGAGCATGGGATACCTCCCAAGAAGTGCTAAGTTTAAAGTCTTCACAGCCAGACTTAGGAAAGGATTAGTCAACTCGAACCATAAAGTAACAGTCAAATAACTGTGGGTCTTCAAAACTAAATAGAGCTGACCAAAGGAAACTGCAATGAACCAAGAAAGTGGACAAGAATAGCATGCCCTTACCTAGTTTCCTGAAAACTATCGCTAATTGCGGTTCAGGTTCAGGTTCTATGAAAGGGTCTAAATAGAATATTTTCATTGGCTGCGTTTCTTCATAGATGGGATCCGAATCACTAGGTCTTAGAGTCTGTAAAAACTCAAATACGAACTTAGAATCACGAAGTAATAACCTAAATAATTGCGGATCCTCTAAGTCAATCAGATATGACTTACATAGTTGACCACAGTGAGAGTAGTGGTCATTCTTAGGAAAATGTGTCGATTCTATTAACCTAAAGTACTTAGGCTTAGTCTCAGAACTTAATATTCGACTCATTTGAAACGTTCCCACAGTTGGAAGAAAACTATTTGGTGGGAAAAAAGTCAATCTGGGTATCATAGCCTGGGAAACCACATCAACCAGAGGATGGGTTTCTAATAACTGAACTCCTTCATGGACATCATTAGGCTCGGGAAAACAGTATGAAGGTAATCTTGTAAAATGGTCGAGGCACAATATCAAGTCCTAAGTGTGGGGACTTTCTGAGAGTTAAAGGTAAGGCACTAGGGAAGTGATAATCACCCCCAAACTTAGAGTTTTCAGTGTCTCTAGATAGACCTCTAATTATTTCTTGAATTTCCGTATCTTCAGAGTCCTTAAAATATTCAAGAGATTCTTCTAAGTTATTATCAGGTAGTGCATCTTTATCACTCATCTACGGGTCTATCTTCTTCTTCCAAGACTATTGTTTCTAAGTCGCTAGACTCTAAAACAGTATTTTCGAAATGAACCCGTTCCTCTAAACCACTATCGGCTTCGTAATCAAAAGGAAAATCTACATCGTCTAAAACGGTGGTATCCCTAATCAAATCCTCGTCCTTTTGAATAGGTGAATAATCATAAAAATTATTTGGATTTGAATTAGAAATAATATAATCACTATACAGCTCAATTGGATTACTAGACTCCTGATCACTATGCCTACATATTTCAGATTCTTCATCAATACTATCCTCATCACAGTCCTCATTATAATAACATGAAAAAGGTCGAACCTCATCAAAAAAGTAGTGTTACCAATTCTAACCTCGTCATCTTGATTATGTGAATAACTATCTTCATTCTCAAGGGTATTATTGGATACACTATATTGGCAATTCAAGTAATTTCGAGCAATTCTTTCGTTCGTCTCAGCTATCCGCTTGAGGTGGTCTTCTAAAGAAGGTTCACTCATTATTGTAGTTCTTTCGTCTATAATTATACTATTCATCTCATCTCAGCTAACTTACGCGTCGACTCAGCTAACTTCCTGAGGGACTCTTCTAAAGGAGGAATAGGAACAGAGGGATCATAAAAAGGACTACTTTTCAATAGTTTGATTGTATCCTCTAGAGACGAAGAACTCGTACTATAATCTTCTTGCTCGTAAGACTGATGCATGTGTGGATAGTAATTGGGCTCACCAGGGTATGACCCATATCCTTCCAAAGGATGGCGTTCCCAACCACTATTCCCAACATGGTCATAAAAAGGATGATGTCCATATTCAAATTCAGGTCGATACTCATTGTATTGGCTTCTATCATACCATTCGACATTCTTAATTGCAAGGGAATTCTACACACATCAAACACAAGGCTGACTCGACCAAATCAAACCTATAAAATCTAGCAAACAAAAAGCATGATGGCTCCACTTAGATTGTTTCTAGACCAGCTTCTATCTTTCGAAAGGGAATTCGTTGCAATTTGAGCAAACCCCTCTGGAATCAATCCGAGCTAATGTAAGTTGAATCGAGGCGAGGGAAGCTTAGTAGAGCTTTGATACCCAAGGCCTCACCGCATTAGAAGGCGGCGCAGTCACGCATTCAACTCACAGAAACCATCATGAACTTTGAAGTGTGCTTAAAGAGCAACCAATATTTTTCGAACGAGTTTCCTATTAAGCTCGTTACCCTATCGGTCTCGTTCTATTCCAAATTTTAAAGCTTGGGTTCGCGTTAGGTTTCGTTTTCCTAAGGCGGGCAAGAAGGGAGCGGTGATGAAATCCGAACCCTTATCTTGTATTGGCCAGGCCTTGCCCTTTACTAGGAATTTAAAAACAGTCCAAATTCGTCCTCAATCAATGAATCACCTTAAGGAATACAGTAAACCCGCTGACAGGAATTTCGCAGATGTTTCGATGGACTTACCTCCCGTACCAGAGGGGGATGAACCGTTGAAGTCGACTCGGGCCACGACTCCTATGTCATGTACGAACCCGAGGGGCCGAGACGATATAGTAATCGTCGTCCTTCCCTGCACACAGTTTATATTTTTTTTTTTATTAATACCCTTCCGTAGGGTTAAAAAAAGAATAAAGTCCAATTGTCCAGAATAAAGTCCAAATAAAAAGTCCAAAAATTACAAAAATTATGAAAAATAAAGCCTATTTACAAATCCTAAAAAAAAAAAATTATGTCTTTTTTTTTCTTCTCTTTTAGCTTTTAGCTTTAAGCTTTTTGTTCCCAAGTCCTTAGTATTCCACTTCGAACCTGTAAATCAAAGACACAAAAAGAAACGTAAAAAGGAACAAATAATAGTAAAAAAAAAAAAACCTAAAAATTCTACCTAAGCACAAATCCGCGTCGGCGGCGCCAAAATGATTAATGATTTTTTTGGGTGTTGTAGTAATGAGGTTCAAACTCTCGGACTTGTGAAGATTAAATTTAAAGATTTGATAAAATTATATACAAAAATATTAACAAAGTGGGCGAGAGGTAACCAAGACACTAGATTCCACTATTATGCAAAATTGAATGATAAATATTTCAAAACTCTATTCAATTCTTAAGTCCTCTTTTATCTTTAATTCACTATCAATCATACAGATTCTCAAACATTATTTGTAAACCTTAAGCATAGATTATCAAGAGATTAAACCAAGCATAACCTATCAAACTGAATAACAAATAATTAAGACAATCATTCAAATAATTTAAAACTCTGCAAAAGCAGCGATTAGGTGAATTATATAATTAAATGAAATAGTTACCCATTTATGTTGCGTGAATAGCTTCCTCCATTGCCTTGGTTACGAGGGATTTAGCTCATCATAGTAAAAATGCTCTCAAAATAATTTATTATGGCTCAAAAATGGTTTACAAATGATGAGAATATGAGAAATACAATAAAACCAGAGACCTACGACCCTCAGTGACAAAATAAGACTGCTGCGGCTGTGTCGCAAACGCTGTGGAAAATAAGACTGCCTGATGTACGACCCACATGTGTGAGTCGTTATCACTGTAGAAAAACGACTGCTGTTGCAAGTATGTTCTTCGTGTTCTTCATCTTCATCACGAACAGCAGCAGCAGCAGAGAGAATTGGTGATTCTTCCTCTGCAGCTTCCTCTCTTCTCCTCCCCACTCTCGACACCTTCCCAAACTGTTTTGCCTTGTATTTATAGTGAATTGAAGCCAAAAATCCGACCATTGATTGCATATATTCTCCATTTAATCCAAATATTCTCGGCTGCTAATAATAACGAAAATTTCCATTTTTAATCCCAAGCACGCGTTAAATTTGATCCTGCACGCTCCCATTCGACTTATTCACGCCTCAAGACTCTTCCAACGCGAGCAGAACTCCCCCATGCACACAAGAACTTCAATTTTGCTCGTGTTACAGTACACGTGCTCTGTTTTGGGTGTGTGGATCATACCGCAAATTCCAGCCAAATTTGATCGATCATGTCACCCATACTATGTTCCTTAACCTATATCACATCTCTATACCAAATTTCAGCCATTGAATCGACCCATAACCCCTTCATTTTGACGGTCGAAATTCTGCCAGAACTGTTTAGAAATTTCCCGCCTTTTCCAAAATTTGAATTATGAGAAGAAAAGTGTCCCCCCCCTAATCCTGTACGGGTGTCCCTTTAGCAATTGGGGTGGAAATAATAATTTTGGGGTGGAAATAGTAATTTTTCTGGGTTCCTCCGGTACATTTCTGGGACACTTCCGGTGCATTTCTGAGGTGCCTCCGGTACATTATCCTGGGGTGTAAAACACTACTTTTCGAGCTCATTTCGCCGCAAAGGCTTATTTCTCTAAAAACATCTACAAAAACACAAAATAACACAATAAGTACTTAATCGAGTCTAACAATACAGAATATTGAGAACAAAATAGACACATAAATGCGTCTATCAGGAAGTCTGGACTGTAAGACCAATCTAGCAGAAACGGCATTCCTCGATGCCACACGAAGAAAAACCTGGATCCGATGAGGTGCTATGAGTTTTGAAATGTACTTTCAAATATTTGGGAGTTGAAGAGACAAAAGAAAAAATCCGAACGTTATTATGAACTAAATTCAAACTTACCAATTCATTCAACTTCAGGATATTGACCACCAATAAAAAAAAAAAAACCTCTGAATACTTAAATTACGAGGGCACCCAATATACCACGCTTTTTCGTTTCAACCTATAAGTCTGATACCAAGTGTGATCGTCTATGGAAAAAGTCGAGACAATACAACAACCAGGTATTCACTTGATAACAGTTACGGTCCAATAGCGATTTACTATAGGATCAATATCAAGTGATTAGGATTTAACGTATACGTGTTATTTACTTTATTATAATAAAAAAAGTATAATGCGGAAGTAAAGGAAATGACACAACAATATTTCGTTAACGAGGAAACTGCAAATGCAGAAAAATCCCGGGACCAAGTCCATTTTTGAATACTCTCAGAATTAAGCCGTTATACAAAGAACAAAGCCAACTTCGTATAGTTGAGACCAAATAATCTACCTACTTAGTTCCCTCAGTATCCCCACGTCTACGACAGTCTGGTCACGCACGTGAATCTCAAGACAGAAGATCACCATTTGAGTTGCTTAACCTATGTAAAGTGAAAATATGGGGGTACCAAAATACACCACCAACTTTTTCTTAGGCAACCTGTATGGACTAAACCTAAGTACAATTCAGAGATTTACAACTTAATGAATCTCAATCAGGATTCATATCAAAAGTTTATATCTCTTTTTCTCACAATCAATATGTAAACGGAGACAAGTCGGTGAACCTGATTATACCGTGAGAGTACGACGATTCCAAAGATCAATATCCAAAATCAATCAAGTCGTATCCAACAATTAAGATGGACATATTTACTTTGATTGATTTTACGTACAACCTGTGATATTTCAATTATATAAATAAATAATATAATGCGGAAAAGAAATAACACAGACACCAGAAATTTTGTTAACGAGGAAACTGCAAATGTAGAAAAATCCCGGAACCTTGTCCAGAATTGAATACCAAACTGTATTAAGCCGCTACAGACTCTAGCCTACTATCGAAACTTCGGACTGGAATGTAGTTGAGACTGAATCCACTGTCATAGTAGTTCAGTTACAGTCGTGCTCCTTACGCCTCTTAAATATCGCAATACTCTACGCAATTGATTCTCTTAGTTGAGTTCCTTTACAACGTAAGAGTTGCTTCAACCTAAGTAAAGACTTTAAACCAATTTTCCTCCCCCAAAAAACATATATGTGAATTCCATTATGATCGTTAGATCAAGGTGTGAGATAAGAAATCGTTTGCAGTGGAATAGGTCTAGAAAACCTCAAAATCCGGTACTTACGACTACCGAAGAGCAGCCTAAGTAAAACCTACTCTGAATTCAACAAAGAATCGTTATAGCGGAATATACTTGTAGAATCACAAAGTATGAGACGAAGAACTTTGCGATTTATTTCTATCTTGCCTGATCGGAATGAGACTCAACAATCAGTAGCAAGAACAAGGTACACGAACTATCAAGATAAAAATAGTCGAACCTGGCTTCATAAATCCCTAAGCGAAGTCTTTTTAGTCACTAAACCTAAAAAGGTTTAAAGGAGAGGAAGACTCTAGTTTACAACTAGGACACACAAGAAGAGTGTCAGGTATTCAATTTTCCCAGTTGCTTGAGGTTTTCCTTTTATAGACTTTCAAGATCGAATGTTGCTTTAGATTTAAGATAAGATAGCTTTGGGATCAAGCAATCTTTTTCCACCATCGGAAGAAAATTCGATTGAGATAAACACAATATAATATACACTCTGGTAAGATGATTCAACGACTTCGTCATCAAACAGAGTCCTCTTATTTTAATACCACGCAATAGTTAATAGCTTCTTTCATGATTTCGAAGGTTCGTGACATAGAAGACATGCTTGGTTGTGGAACTCCTTGGGTGAAAATTTTCTCAACACAAGTTAGCGTATATAAACAAGATTACAAAGGGTATTTTCTGGAAAAAAGGGTTGGTTCGTGACTTTTCCTAGAAAATAGGATTTTTGGGCGGAAACTCAAAAAGAATTTACTAGGGTATGCACCAATGTCCCTATATTGTTTTTCTAGCTAGAGCTTTTTCGATATAATAAACACCTTTTAGAGGGTACCAAATATTTTTCAATACTGTATTTTTCTACCTTTTTCTATGATGTATGTGTTTCTTCTTGATCATTAATACATTATTAGCTCAATAAAAGAAATTCAAGTTTAGAGCACAAGAGCATTAATATTCATGAATAGAAATCAAAGAATTCTTATCTTTTTAGGAGCCTGGCTCAACATAAAATTTTAGTAATCTTATCTGATCGAATTAAGTTGCAACATGAAAAGTATTATGTCTCATCACTCACAACACTATTTGAGAAAAATAGTACACCTGTTACACAACGATCCTTATCCAGTAGGATTTTATGGATAAGGTTCCAAGACTTGTGACTAACTTGCACAAGGGTGAGTCGTACGCTCACCATAGGAATTATGTTGTTGTTTGCCCTTGTTTTTACCTCTTCCTTTTGCCGAGAATATTCTTTTTGGACATGAAAAGTGATCATAAAATTTACCGTCACCATAGAAAGAGACAAGATTGGAATCCTTACCCGATTGTCTGGAAGAAGATGATAGTTTGTCAATAAGATATTTATATCCTGTAATGATCAAATTCATGTTAGCTTGTTAGATCGTTTTGATAAATACATCAATTTTCACATGAGGAGTATGAGTATCCTTACGAACCCATATTTGTGGCAGATTTTCTGAGTTCTTCTTTAACCGATTTTGCATACTACCTTTTTGACTTGTTCGAATATTCGTGGACCAAGCAGAACTGACATTCCTAAAAGCAAATTTGCATGAACATGTTTTCACCTCAAGAGGTTTACACATCCGAATATCAGTCACACCTTTCAGAATTAAATCTAAGGTGTTTTGGAGACGGCCAAGCTGATAGTTTTCCAACCCCAATTTGCACTTTCTTTGAACATGTCCTTTAGTGTTGCAATAGAGACACACTTTCTGAGTTTCAACGAAGTCAGAATAAGTGGTCTTATCATACTCTTCTTGTGAAGCACTTTTCCTCCTTAGAGACACAATTTTTTCTTGGTCAGAGATATTTAACTGTACTAGTACTTTTTGTCAAAGTACTAGTACTTTGTTTATCAGTTTCTGAGTGCGATTTTGTTAGTTTATCATGAACAACAAGTGTTTTTAATTTTCTAACTCATCGGCGTTTTCAGAAGCTATATTAATCATGGTAGATTCTTTGGATTCACTATTGCAACTTAGAGTAGTATTCTTACTCAACAATCGTTCGATTTTGAAGGTATTATCTTTGAGTTTAGACTCGAGCGAAATAATTTTCAAATTCACTTCGGCTTGTTCTTCAAGAAGAATCCTTGTTTTAGAATTTTGTTTAAGAATCTTACCAATGAGAGTATTGATTTTGTATTTTAGTTGATTGACCTCAGAAGACTGAAATCCTACATGTTTCAAAATTTCAGTACTCTCTTTGGCTGCTTCTCGTTCTACTTCTGAGTCAGACTCATAAATAAGATAATAAGGATAACACTCATCAATATTCAAATGGTTTGTGGGAACAGAGTGTTCATCTATATGAGAGTTTGAAAACTCAGCCTCTTTTACAGAATCCATAAAAATAGTATTTTTCAAACTGGTGGTACGTTTATCAGAGATATCGTCTATGTCCATATAGTCAGATTGCTTCAAATACAGAATTATTAGGTCTTTTGCGTATTTGACTGCTCTGATACCAATTGAAAATGCGGGGGTACCAAAATATACCACCAAATTTTTTTTAGGCAACCTGTATGGACTAAACTCAAATACAATTCCGAGAGTTACAATTTAATGAATCTCAATCGGGAATTATATGAAGAGTTTATATCTCTTTCTCTTACAATCAATATGTAAACGGAAACAAGTCCGTGAAACTGATTATACCGTGAGAGTACTTGAACGATTCCAAAGATAAATATCCAAGATCAATCAAGTCCCATCCAACAATTACGATGGGCGTATCTACTTTAATTGATTTATGTACAACCTGTGATATTTCAATCATAAAGATAAACAATATAATGCGGAAAAAGAAATAACACAGACACCATAAATTTTGTTAACGAGGAAACCGCAATTGCAGGAAAACCCCCGGGACCTTGTCCAGATTTGAACACCAAACTGTATTAAGCCGTTACAAACTCTAGCATACTATCAAAACTTCAGACTGGAATGTCATTGAGACTGAGCCCACCGTCACAGTAATTTAGTTACAGTCGTGCTCCTTACGCCTCTTGAATCTCACAAGACTATGCGCAATTGATTCCCTTAGCTGACGTCCTTTACAGCCTAAGAGTTGCATCAACTCAATTGAAGAATTTAAACCAATCTGCCTCCCACGGATAAGCCTATATGTGATTTCCGTTTTGATCAAAAGATCAGGGTGAGATTGGAAATCATTTCCAATAGACAAAGTTTAGCAAACCTCAAAATCTGGTACTTACGACTCCCGAAGAGCAGTCTAGATTATTATTCATCATAAGTAAAATCTACTCTGATTTCAACAAAGAATCGTTATAGAGGAATATAATTGTGGAATCACAATGTCTGAGACGAAGAAACTTTGTGATTTGTATTTATCTTGCCTGATTGTAGTGAGACTCAACAATCAGTAGCAAGATCAGGATACACGAACTATCAAGATAAAGATAGTCGGACCTGGCTTCACGAATCCCTAAGTGAAGTCTTTTTAGTCACTAAACCTAAAAAGGTTTAAAGGAGAGGACGACTCTATTTCACAACTAGGACACTGATAGACGCATTTTTGTGTCTATTTTGATCTCAATTTTCTATGTTGTTAGTACCCATTTTTGTACTTATTTTGGTGTTTTATGTGTGTGTAGGTATTTTGGAGAAATAAGCTTTTGCGGAGAAATTGGCTCGAAAAGTGATATTTGGACCCTCAGGAGAAAATTACTAAAGGCACCCAGAAGATGTGTTAAAGGCACCGTAATACGTTGGAAGAACCCTAGAAAAGTTATATTTACACCCAAGAGGAATTTCTAATGGTACCTCTCAGTTGGATAAGGGGCATCCATTTTCAGGGAAACTACTATTGGTAGACCCGTACATGATAGGGGGAGTTCATCTTCTCCAATTCAAATTTTGATTTTGACGGGAAAACAGGGGAGTTTCAGGCTGATTTAGGGTTCGTAAATTAGACACGATTTAACGAGATTCAATCGTTGATATTCATGGAATGGATCTGTTATGGATATACAAGGATGTTTTGGGTGTTTTATTGGGTTTGGATTTGGTTAGAAACTTGAGTTGAAGTAAATCAGGGGAGTGGATAGCTTCGGAGTTTTATTTGTAATCGGGAGAGTTCTAGTCGGATTTGCGTTCTCTGTTGAGTTGGGCTGATCATGTTCGGTCTAACGGGAATGGTAGTAGAGTTTGAATCGAAACTGGAGGAGGTTAACTTTGGTTCCTGACAAAACAGAGCACGAAAGATATCTCGGGCTTATTTTTGGAAAGCATGATGATAACTGGAAAGAATATATTCTTCTATTGGATTCATAACTATCTTTGGAGATTTTGGGAAGGTTAGAGTAACTCAGAGCCGCGTGAGAAGATTATTGTTGAAGAAACAATCTATAACCTCCGGTGAAAGAAACTGAGATATTCCGGGAAGATTTGTGCCTGTTGAGTATATATATGGAGTATTCGGGGGGATATCGAGACCTTGGGGGTAAATATCGAGAGTCTGGGGGAGTTAGGGGACGGAGCAGAGGTGACAGTGTTAAGAAATCAGATCTGCAGACGAGTTCTATACCAGCAGGAAGCAAGAAGAACATAGAAAAATTGTCACCTTTTTTTCCTTCAAATTTGTAACAGTTCTGCAACTGAAAATGCGGGGGTCTAACAACCACACCCAACAATTCGTTTGGCAATCTGAGAGGACTTACTCCAATATACTTTCTAGAGAATCAACTAGACATTCAAACTCAATCTTGAATAAAGTATATCAAAGAGTTTAATATCTCTAACTCTTAATTCAATCCGCAATCAACAAGTAGAAATCTTGCGATCCCGATTGAATATAAGAGGAATTACTTGAACGGTACCAAAGACCAATATTCAAGTGTCAATCAATGTAAATCAACAACCAAAGGTTGGATATTCTAATTGATTGATCTTAACGCACAACCTGTGATATTTCAATTATATAACAAAATATAATGCGGAAAAGAAATAACACAGACACCGGAATTATGTTAACGACGAAACCGCAAATACAGAAAAACCCCGGGACCTAGTCAAGATTGAACACCACATTGTATTAAGCCGCTACAGACACTAGCCTACCACCAATTAACTTCGGACTGGACTGTAGTTGAACACTAATCAATCTCACACTGATTCAAGGTACAGTTGCGCTCCTTACGTCTCTGATCCCAGCAGGAGACTACGCACTTGATTCCCTTAGATGATCTCACCCACAACCAAGAGTTGCTACGACCCAAAGTCGAAGACTTGATAAACAAATCTGTCTCACACAGAAAAGTCTATAGGATTAAATAAATCTGTCTCCTACATAAATACCCAAGAGTTTTTGTTCCGTCTTTTGATAAATAAAGGTGAACATGAACCAATTGATAAACTGGACTTATATTCCCGAAGAACAACCTAGTATTATCAATCACCTCACAATAAACTTAATCGACTAGCGAAACAAGTTATTGTGGAATCACAAACGATGAGATGAAGGTGTTTGTGACTACTTTTCTATCTTGCCTATCGGAGATATAAATATCAAGACAATTTTACAATTGCAATCAATCACGATAGAAACAGCAAGATCAGGTCACGCAACTACGAAGAGAATAGTTGGGTCTGGCTTCACAATCCCAATGAAGTCTTCAAGTCGTTAACCTACAGGTTCTCAAGAAGAAACCTAAGGTTAAAGGAGAATCGACTCTAGTTATGCAACTAGTAACACACATGAGGTGTGGGGATTAGGTTTCCCAGTTGCTAGAGTTCTCCTTTATATAGTTTTCAAATCAGGGTTTGCAATCCAAATTACCTTGGTAACAAAGCATTCAATAATCACCGTTAGATGAAAAACCTGATTCAACCAAGCTAATATCTTTCAATCGTTAGATCGAACTTAGCTTGTTACGCACAAATGAAATGTACCCTCATTTGGATTTATGTAACCGTACCCAAACGTGTACACCATGTTGGTTCACAAATAGTTAACCAAGTTAGCCATATGATTACTCTCATATCAACCTTATTCATCTTACCCATAACTAGTTCAAATGACTCAAATGAAACTAGTTAAAGAGTTGTTCAATTGCTATATTCTCATGGATTTATACAAGAACACAATTGAAGCAAAATCGGTTTGATTCGAATCAATACATGAACAATATAGCCACGGTTTGCAAAGATTGCATTCCTTATTGATAAATGTTTAGGTTTATTACAACCAATTTTAGAAAGTAACCACTTAAGTATGCGTATGGGTATGCGTACTTAAGTAACCGGATTTGAGTTTGGTTTAGTTTTCAAACTCAGCAGAAATTCACGGACGTGAACTTTCCGCCAATATGCGTACGAGTACGTGTACTTTAGGTAACCTGATGAGTTTGGTATAGTTTTCAAAATCAGCAGAAATTCACGGACGTGAACTTCCGCCAGTATGCGTACGGGTACGCATACTTACCCAGTCTCCTATAACCTTTTTGTATACACACTAGTATGCATACTTTAGGTTCCCGGTTTTGGACTTATACACTAATGTGCGAACACACTATGCCTATATCCAAAGATGGTTACAAGATTCTAAACTCTTTATTTAAATCATTGAAACATTCTTCCATAATGATAATAGCCGTTTTCACACACTATTAGCATCAAAGCAATTTTCGAGATATTGAAATAATCATTATCGAAACAATCCAAGTCTTACACCAAATGATTGTATCACACAAACCATGTAAGATGTTACTCGGCTATTTTCTCATGATATAAGATGAACTTGGTCGAAGCGAAAGCTTACCAACACATATTTCGAGAAATATGTAAGAGAGATATACTTAGCTCGAAATCTCAAATGTGTATATAGAAAACTATATCGTAACACGACTTATGTCTCAATATAGGAGATATAATAGAAATAGACTTTCCAAGTGATAGATGAGTTTAAGTCTCCACATACCTTTTTTCGATGAAGTTCCACAATCTCTCCTTAGTAGTTCTTCGTCTTCAAGTGATAAACGCCGTGAAGTCTAAGCTCAACTACACAAACTATGTCCTAGTCCGAGACATCTATAAATAGGCTATAAATCCAGACTTATAGTTTTGATCACTAACATTGACAAACATGCTTGAGATAGCAACGCATGCGAGTTCGACTGAGCAGTGCTCTAACAATTTCCCCCTTTGTCAATTTTACTGACAAAACTATCAATACATATGGATTACAAAATAAATAAAAATTGTAGCTTCTCATCCAAATGCTTGATCTCCTTGGCATCTTCAACGCGACTCGAAATCTTCGTCACTTCCAAGTACTCTATGATTCTAAAGGTTGTAAGTTCAGCATCATAGTTGTTGAAGATCCGTAACAATAACAATGAGAAAACAAAGTGCTCTCAATCATTGTTATACAATGTCATAGTATTATTGCACAACATCAAAGTTCAATTGTATCACAACTTTGACAATAACACTATGGTGATATGTATCACTCACCCTTAGTCAATACTTCATCTCAACATGAAAACCACTCCCCCTTACATAATGATCCGTAAACCATATGTATTTGTAGTATCACACTACACATAAATTCTCCCCCTTTTTGTCAATATAAATTGGCAAAGATACGAAAACTAGTGGGATCCTCATGAAATTTTTATAGAGATACTTCATGACCAAAAGAGAATACCATATCAACTTATTTAGATGCCATCATAAAGCCGAAGCTAAATGGATTCATCAAGGAGTTAATAAAGATACAAGATAACCCATATAATATTCCACAGTCACACTCCCCACAAAGATTTGGCAATTAAGAACAAGTTCAATTAAGAACTCTCCCCCATAAAATGTCATTCCCGAAAGAACATCAAAGGCGACCTTACTTTCACAAGAAAAGAAGTATTTCTTTGGACATGTCCAAATCACATGAAAACATAAATTTGAATCCAAAGTATTCAATTGAATTAACCACAAAAGAATCCATGATTAATCCAATTGAAATGCACAACTAAATTAACCACAAGAAAATTCATGATTAATTCAATCGGAATTACACAACTAAATTAACCACAAGAAAGTGATCAATTCATTTGGTCATGCTCGTCATAAGAGAACTTGCGGACCAACAACTAAAATGATCACAAGAGAATGATCAATTCAATTGGTCATGCTCAAAGATAAGAAAACTTATGGAGCAACACAGTATATGCACAAAAATGTGGATCGGAGATTGACCAATATTGCGGAATAAACAAGGATTTATTCTATTTTCCATCACTATTTGCACAATGACATGTAATAGACTTAATCCTTGTAAACAAAAGCTTTATCCTTTCTCCCATCAAGTAATGACATAAAAGGCTTTAACTTTTGTAATGTCAAAAGTTCATTCTATCTTCTATCAATACTTTCATATCGACATGATAGAGATAACTTTTGAACAAGTATGGGACAGTCACAGGTTCACAGACGTAAACAACATATCCCATAACAATTTGCAATATATAAAATCATAAAGATTAAAATTACAAAAATCATCTTCCAAAAACTTATAATTTAAATAAATAAATCTAAAAACATTGAAGATGAAAATCGTTGGACATAGCTATGTGTAATCACAATAATGGTTATTCCAAACCCTAGTTATTCTTCTAAAAATACAATTAATAAATTCTCAAAAAGAAGATTTACTAGGCATATTCAAAAACAACTCTAAAGACAAAGAGCAACCACAAGCAATAATTAGAGTTCCGGAAGGGAAGCTTCACTGGTTCCAAGACCTTCAAGCTTGTGACAGACAGAGTTGACATAAGCTTCAGACACGATATCGAGACGATCCTTGAGTCATGTCTTCATTATAGCAAGGTCGGTGTTGACCTTTATCAAATCAGTTCTTAACCCATCTAGATCTTTTAGAGTGTTAACAAGCAACAAATTTGCATCATTAAACTTATCAATAAAGTTTTGAACAACTTCATCATCCTCAAAATCTGACAACACATTAGGAGATTGAGAAGACGCGCCATCAATTTCCTCAAGAGTTCCTTTTTCCTTCTCCTCGAGTGAGAGACCAAACCCCTTATCAAGAAAACCTTTTGGAAAATAACAAGTTCCTGAAGGTGATGTCATTCTTGACAAAAAGTAGCCTGAAGTATGCGTACTTTTCAAAAGATGGGTTTGGTATTTAAATGGTTTCACAAGAACCCTGAAATTAGGGTTTCCAAAGTTGGTTCGTGACAAGCAACAAGGATACCCGTACGAACACTAGCTTGACCCTTTAAAACACTAACTATAATATTATTTAATTTCAATAAAACACCTATTCAGCCATGAGTTATTATTTTGAACGTGTTTTTGATATGAGGAGTTAAACCCCAACGCTGGGACGACGGAGAAAGCCCTTTTTCATCAATGTGGTAATTCTATTTAATTCTTTATATGACTTTTTGCACTAAAATTGAATTGCTTTATGATTTTTCTTGAATGGTTGTGATTTCAATTGATGGGCCATGCTTATCTTAAGTGTTTTGATGTCCCATACTTTAGATTTACAGTCATTACTTTCAGAATCTACCTTGGCAAAGAATCAGAGTCAATGAATCTTTATCATATGAGCTATAATTGTGTAGAATTGATTTTTGAACTTCATGAATATGAAAATTGGTGAAATCCTGAGTCTCAGTACCTCTCGATATTGTGACATATTTTGTATAAATTTTCTATTTTTAAGTCTAAAATCGAATCTCATCAAGTCCGAGTTGAACAAATCTTATTTACCCCTTAAAAAACTGCATTAATTTTTGGCGTCGCCGCCGACGCGTACTTGTGTTTAGGTTTTAGATTTATTTTTATTTTATTTTATTTTATTTAGATTTGTTCTCTTTTACGCCTTTGGTATTTTTTTGATTCTCTTCAGATTTGGAGTGAAGCGACAAGGAAAGAAAAAGTGCTATAAAAGGAAAGCAAAGTCAATGAAGGAAAGAAAAGAGGAGTCCAAAGGAGTGAAGAAGATTTTATTTTTATTTATTAGCTTTTTATGTTTAGAAAATTGTATTAGGGTTTGTCGTATTTTTTGACACTTTTTTGGACTTGGACATTATTATTTTTAAACCCTAAGGAAGGGTTAAAATTAAATATAAACTGTTTGCAGGGAAGGACGACAGTTAAGATACTGTCTCGGCCCCTCAGATTCGCAGCACTGACATAAGAGTCGGTGACATGAGTCGACTTTAGCGGTTCATCGCTCGTCTGGTACGGGAGGTAAGACTCTATCCACCCACGAATCCCTTGTCAGTGGGTTTTATTTTATGTTGAGACTCTGACAACACAAACCCGTGCAAAATAGAATGTCGAACTGGTATTACAATAGCCAATACAATGAATATCCGACTGAGTTTTAAAATGGATGATATTACAACTTTGACGATAGTGTGAATAGTGGTTGGGAACATCCACGTTTTCAAGGTTATGGCTCATACCCTGGTGAGCCTAAGTACTATCCATACACGCACCGGTCATACGAACAAGAAAATAAGGAATGTTATAGTACTAGTTCCTCGTCTTTGGACAATATAATGAAAATGTTGAAAGCTAGTCCTTATTATGATCCTTCTGAACCTGTTCTTCCTCTAGAAGAGTCTCTCAAACAATTAAGTGAGAATACAAATAGGTTTCTGTTAGAAATGAAAAAACAAAATGCACCCATGAGTAAACCTTCTATACACGATACCATAAGGAAATCATGTGAGTCGACTCAAAATCTTTTGTTAGAGGCCCAAAAAAGAACTGCTCGAAACAATCTTAATTTTCAATATAGTGTTTCCAATAGTACCCTTGAAAATGAAGATAAATATTTACATAATTAAGATGACGAGGTTAGAATTGGTAACACTACTTGTTTAGATGAGGTTCGACCGTTTTCATGTTATTATAATGATGATTATGATGAGGATAATGCTGATGAAGAATCAGACACATATATGCATAGTGATCAGGATTTTTTTACTCCAATTGAGCTTTACAATGATAATATTTTTTACTAGTTCAAATCCAAATAATTTTAATAATTATCACCTATTCAAAAGGACGAGGATTTGACTAGAGATACCACCGTTTTAGACGAACGAGTTTATTCTGAGAATACTGTTTTAGAGTCCAAGGATTTAAAAACCATAGTCTTAGATAAGGGAGATGAACTCATAGAGATGAGTGAGGATGCATCACCTGAGTATAACCTAGAAGAATAAGAAGCAATTGACTATTTTCAGGATTCTGATGATCTAGAAATTATGGAAATTGTAGCTAGTCTATCTAGAGACACCCAAAACTCTAAGTTTGGGGGTGATTATCATTCTCCATGTGCTTTACCGTTGACTCTTAGAAAGATCCCTCACTTGGAACTTGACATATGTGCCTTAACCATTTTACAAGATTATCTTCATACACGTTTTCCCGAACCTAGTGATGTCCATAAGGAAGTTCAGTTATTAGAAACCGATCCTCTGGTTGATGTGGTTTACCCAGTCTATGATACCCGGATTGATTTTGTTTTCCCACCAAAAACTTTTCTTCCAATTGTGGGAACGTTTGAATTTGAAATGTGTCAGTTATTGAGTTTTGAGCCTAAGCCTAAGTACTTTAGGAGATTAGCATCGACACATTTGCTTAAGAATGACCATCGCTTTCATTATGGTCAACTATGCGAGTCAAATCTGATTGACTTAGAGGATTCCCAATTATTCAGGTTATTATTATATGCTTCTAAATTCTTAGTTGAGTTTTTACAGACACTAGAACCTAAATCTTTGGATCCTACGTATGAGGAAATGCAGTCCATGAAAATATTTTATCTAGATTCATTTATAGAACCTGAACCTGAACCACAACTAGATTTAGTTGTCTTAAACAAGAGACTAGACAAGGGTGTGCTTTATTTGTTCATTTTTTTGGCATGCTGCAGATTCCTTTTACTCGTGATAGATCTATTTGGTTTTGATGACCCACAATTGTTCTGGCTATTACTTTATGATTCTGTAAGGTGACTAATCCTTTCTTAGTCTAGCTGAAGACTTTAAACTTAGTGTTATAGCACTGCTCGGTCGAACTCGCAAGCGTTGCTATCTCAAGCTTGTTGTCAAGTTTAGTTTCCAAAACTATAAGTCTTGATATCTAGTCTACTTATAGCTAAGTCTCGGATTAGGACAGTAAGTGTAGTTGATCATTAGACTTCACATCGTTCGTCGATTGAAGACGAAGAACTACTAAGGGGAGCTTGTGGAGCTTCATCAAAAAGAGGTATGTGGAGACTTGAACTCATCTATCACTCAAAAGTCTATCTACTCTATCTCCTATTTGAGACAAAAGTTGTATATCTATATAGACTTTGATTATACACATTTGATATTTCGAGCTGAGTTTAACTCGCTTACATATTTGTGTTGGTAAGCTTTCGTTATAACCAAGTCCATCTTATATTCTTGACGAAAGTCAAAAGATGATCATGTGAAAATCACTTGGTAACATCTTACATGATTTGCGTGATACAGTCATTTGATGTAGACTCAGAATGTTTCGTATTGATCATTCGATCACGTGAAAATTGCTTTGAAGCTAACAGTTTGTGTGAGACAACTATTGTCGTCTTCTAAGAATGTTTCAATGATTGAAATGAGAGTTTAGAACAATTAACCATGATTGGATATAGCACAATATGCGTACTTGTATGCTAAACTGTTGCATGTTATTCCAAGTCCGAGAAGCATAGTATGCATACCCGTATGTGTACTGGTTGGTTAATGAAAGTCCGGGAACTTAGTATGCATACCCGTATACATACTGGCATAAAGTTCATGTCCGGAAATTCAACCGAGTTTGGAGGTATGCGTACCCATTCGCATACTGGCAAAACCAAACTTAGTCCGGCCACTTAGGTATGCGTACCCGTTTGCATACTTGAGTAGGTTATGTTCTAAAATCGGTTTATTCATGAACGAATACATTTATATATTAAGGAATGCAATCTTTTGCAAACCGTGGCTATAATGTTCATGAATTGATTCGATTGAATCAAAATCGATTTTGCTTCAATTGTGTCTTGTATACTTCTATGAGAATATAAACAATTGAAAAACTCTAGAACTAGTTTCATTTGAGTCATTTGAACTAGTTATGGTTAAGATGAATAAGGTTGATATGAAAGTTTTCATATGGCTAACTTCGGTTAACTATTGTTGAGCCAAGCTAAGTTCGATCTAACGGTTGAAAGATATTAGCTTGAGTCTAATCAGTTTTTTTTGTTTAAAATCATTAATTTTATTACTCAAAATACTTCATAATACAAAAAATTTGTCGAGATATCTGCAAGGAAACTTATTACAAAAGAAAACTGAAAATAATGAAAGAATAAAGTTTACATAAACTCTAAGAAGTATTTTAAGAAAATCTGAAGTACATATCTTCTTCATTCTCCATTCTTCCAAGAAATTGTGGTTTTTCATTACAGTAATGGGCCACACCTCTGTTTAACAAAACACCATTCTTTGCCATCTTGTCTGCAGAAAAATTTGCTTCTCTGTATGAATGCCTCAAACTGATTGTTGGGATCTGATTCTTTATCCTTTCCCATCTACTTCTTACACTCCATGGCACTTTATTTTTTGAAAAAGCAATTAAATCTGCATTTGAATCTAGTTGAAAGCATGCCTCCAGAAAATGTTTTCTCACAACCCATTCTCCTGCCACTATAAGAGCCATTACTTCTGCTTAGTAGTTTGTTGCTAACCCCAATCCACCTGAAGCAACTCCAATACATGCACCTGAACTGTTTCTTGCAACAAAACCTAAACCTGCCATCCCTGGATTACCCTTATATGCTCCATTACAACTTATTAATATTTGATTTAGCTCTAGCATCTTAAAGAAACATTGTTTCACTGTTGTAATTTTAGCTCTAACTCCAGAGATGCCAAAAAATAGGAGTACTTGTAAATCATACATTGTCCCCCACATCTCTCCCTTCATTCTTGCACTACATTCACCTGTAACTCGTATTATTCTTTGCTTGAATTTTTCCACATCTGGAGTCACTGCTTCATAAATAACAGAGTTTCTTGTAAACCAGAGTTCCACCATAGTGTTGAAAGCACTGTTGTACCACACTTGTTTGATTGCAGAGCTTTTTCCTTTGGCCACTTCTATAACATCTTCAAAACATTTTGGACTTGTGCAGTGAAATATGCCACTCAGCCAATGCCATATCTGTTCACTAAAAGTACAAGACCAAAGAATATGATCCATTGTGTCTTGATTATTGCCACATAGATAACACTTAGATACAGTTGAGAATCCTTTTTTCCTGACTGATTCATCTGTTGCACATGCTCCTCTTAAGATCTTCCATAAATTACTTGAAGTATATGGCTGTACACAAGGATTCCATACCCGCTTTGCCCATGTCAAAATAGGATATTTTTTCCTTATCATTTGAGTTGCACCTGCCACTGAAAATTTCCCAGTCATATCATATGTCCACACTTTTTTATCCTGTCCATTCATCAAAACTGGTAGTTCACTTGCATCAAAGTATGTTAATAATGGGTATGGAATTTGCCATATCATTTCCATACTGATATGTTGTAACCATCCCCACAATCCATCTGATGCCTTCTTTCATGTCAGACATAACTCATTTGATTCCTGGCCAAATAGAAGATTGTTTATAGTATTTGATCCATTCACCATTTTTATCTTTGTACTTAGCTCTCATAAATAGAGTCCATTCTTCATCTTCATTTTTTATCTTCCATAGTAGTTTCATTAGTAAAGATTTATTCATCACTTCTAATCTTCTTACTCCCAAGCCACCCTCCTCCACTGGAGCATTTACCTCATCCCATTTAACTGTAATTAGTTTTTCACTGATGGATCCCCTGACCACAAGAATTTCTGATAATTCTTTCACAGGTTTGAATAACTGACTTTGGCCACTTATATACAGCCATAGTGTATATGGGCATACTACATAAAACATGTTTAACTAGACTCAATCTTGCTGAGAAATCTAACATTTTACCCATCCATCCAGCTAGTATCTTTTGCATCATCTCCACCATCCTCCATACTTGTTGTGTTTTTACTCTTCCAGGGTTAAGAATAACACCCAAATACTTGTCTGGGAAGGAAGAAAGATCCATCTGTAAGAAATTTGCAATCCCTTGCTTCCTAGCTGTTGAAACTCCTCCCACAAAGCATTTACTTTTGGCTTTATTTACTTCTTGACCAGAGTTATTTTGGTATTTCATTAATACTGCCATCAAATTCTCCAGAGTCCTTTTATTTCCATTACAAAAAATGAAGATGTCATCAACGAACATTAGATGAGTTGGCTGACATCCACCTCTGCAAACCATTGTTTGAATTTTTCCTTGCTGCACTAATTTGGTAATGTTTCTGCTCAGAACTTCCCCAGCTAACACAAAAAGAATTGGTGAGAGAGGATCTCCTTGTCTCAATCCTCTTCCCACATCAAAAAAACCACAAGGACCACCATTTACAACAACTAATATCCTAGCTGCTTCAAATATCTTCTTTAACCACTGAATTCCTAGCTCAGAGAAACCAAATCTTCTCAATACTTCAAACAAAAAATTCCATCTCAAAGAATCATATGCTTGTGTGATATTTATTTTGAGCCCAACATTTCCAACCCTCCTTTTAATATCAAGTTGATTCACTAACTCAGATGCTAGTACTATCTTCTCATGTATATTTCTACCCTTGATGGATGCACCTTGTTGTTCTGAAATCATTTTCCCAATCGCAATACCAATTCTATCTGTAATAATTCTAGTAATGATTTTAAAGTTAAAATTTGCTAGACCAATTGGTCTAAAATGCTCTGCTCTCTTGGCCCTTGGACTTTAGGAAGTAGAAATAAAAAACTAGAGTTGAAACCTCTTGGTATAAATCTGTTGCTCCAGCAATATTGTATAGCCTCCACCAGTTCCATTCCAATCACCTCCCAAGCAAATTTATAAAAACTCCCAGGAAATCCATCTGGTCCAGGTGCACTATTTGCATTCATTCCAAAAATTGCATTTTTGATTTCATCTTGAGAAGGAACAACATCAAGAAAATTATTATCCTATTCTGTTAAGATTTTAGGGATTACCTCAAAAATATCATCATCATATGTCACATTCTTTCTTTCAAACTTCTTCTTGTAATGAGACACTAATATATTAGAAATTTGATATTGATGTGTTACTAGATTGCCTTCTGTGTCTTCCAGTTCTGAGATACTATTATAAGATTTCCTAATTCTCTTGGTTGAGTGAAAAATGCAGTATTAGCCCCAACTTCCTTTACCCATTGAATTCTTGATTTTGCTATCATTTAATTCATTATATTGTTGAGAAGCTAAATCATGTTCCCCTCTTGCCGTCACTAATTTATATAACAATTCAATATTTTCAGGATCTTCATCTGACTCCAAAGAAGCAGTAAGGACCTTCTCTTCTGTAGTTTTAATTTAATTTTGAGGTCTCCAAACACTTCCCAATTCCATTTCTTCAAAATATTTTTCAGCCTTTTAAGCTTACTGATAAAAGTGAAAGCTGGATTTCCATCACACTATTCTTCCCATGATTCTTGAATTACTTTAATAAACTCTGGATGAGTTGTCCACACTGGTTGATACTTAAAAGGAATGTTTTTTGGCTTTTCCACATTAACTACTCCACCTAACAATGCTCCATGATCAGATGTTCCTCTAACACCTACTTTGTAGCTCCATCCTTCATAGTTCTCCAACCATTGTATGTTGGAAAAAGCTTTATCTAAATCACATAAGATTCTTTTCTTACCCACTCTATTATTACACCAAGAAAATTGGATAACAGATTTGGGTGCTTGTACAAAATTACATGATTCAAGGCAATCCCTGAATTCTTGCATTGAAATTCTTAATGGAGCTCTACCACCTTTTTTCTCTTCACAAGTGAGTACTACATTAAAATCACCTATCACCAGCCATGGTAACTTTATCTCACTGATTTCATTTAGTTCTTCCCATAAATATCTTCTATCTATTGTCAGGCAAGCAACATGTATACCTGTAATCAATACTTCACCTACTTGAACTGTTATTGCTTGTCTTGTAATAGAAATTACTGAAGGAATTGATAATGAAGAATGCCAAAAAAGCCAAATATTACCTTTTAATGTGTCACTACAATTATGATTTACCATTTGGCTCATACCTGGTAATCTTATTTGTCTCAGAATACTATTAGAAACTCTTACTGTTGGCTCAGCAATCCAAAGCAAGGAGGGACTAAAATGATTTACTAAACTTCTAAGTTTATCTTTGGCTTGAGTTCTTCTCAAACCTCTGATATTCCAACAAAAGACTCTCATTGAGATTGAGAAGTTTGGTAAGTACTTGAAGTACCCCCACCCCCACCACCACCACTGAATTTGCTTTCACTGAATTATTTGCTTGTTTCCTTGCAGTTACATTAGGTATCCCTTTAATCAATTTTCCTTTAGTAGGTTTTGCAAATACTCTAGAAAAAGACTGATCTTGTTTTTCCATCACCTAAATTAATGTATTAAACTTACTAGGAGAAACAAAAATTTTCCACCATCCCCTTGAATATTTAACTTTCTTGATTTGGGGGATTTACCTGAGACATCTTTCCAATCATCGTTACCTCCAAGTTCAGTGTGAATATTTGTTAAAACCTGAGCAGTATCTACTTCTTCTACTGATGATGTTGGAACATAAATTACACCTACATTGGAATTTCAGAATTTAAAGTTGGAATACTAGTACTTACATCAAGTAATTTATCCACTGATAAAGCTGGAAATTCCTGAGAAGACTCCAAAGTTCCAGTGAATCCACTATTCTTCCCCTTATTATAATCATTCAAACAGATAAGTGGTGTAATGTTATTAACAACATCATCCACTTTGAAAACCGATTCCACAATTTGCTGAGTATTATCACATATATCAAATCCCACTGAAGTTTGATGTTGAGTCTTTTTAGGAATATATATCCATTAATTGTTGTTGAGGATGAGAATTCTCCTTCTGAGCTTGTTCTTTTCTCTTAATACGACATTCAACTACATAATGCCCAATCACTTTACAATGATTACAAAATTTAGGAAGCTTATTAAACCGAACTTCTTGCTCAAATTTCCCATACTTAGTTTCAACCCAGATTTTATTAGGAATTACCTTTGCCAAATCAATCTCAACCAGTATACTAGCATAAAAACCTACTTCCTTCTTCGATGTAGTTTCATCAACACAAATAGGCCTCTTAATTCTACTTCCCATTGCCATTAAAATATTTTCTTTCCAATACTCAATACATAACCCTGGAAATATCACCCAAACAAAAGCACTAGATGTTTTTTTGTAACTCTGGTTTGAAATCCATTTCCCAGAATCGAAGCCTTAAAGTC
The DNA here is from genome assembly GCF_003573695.1 of Papaver somniferum. Taxonomy (NCBI): domain Eukaryota; kingdom Viridiplantae; phylum Streptophyta; class Magnoliopsida; order Ranunculales; family Papaveraceae; genus Papaver; species Papaver somniferum. Next base: position 129,101,991 of record NC_039362.1, on the reverse strand, counting down.
CGTGATTCCACCTCCCAGTAACCTTCATAAATCATCTTCATATCTTCTCAATTTTCGAGTTTGATTATAAAGAAAACCTTACCAATCATAATGAATTGATAATTACCCTTTAACTTCCATTGATTTTTCAGATTTGACTCAACTACAGGAAATTTAATCTTTACTAGATCCAGTCTACCAATTAAACTGTATCTCCATTCATCTAAGCTTTCATCAATCACAACATCAGGAATAAAAACTGAAGTACTAGCATTAATTTTACTAGAAAGGTTTTCTGATCTGAGATTTCGTAAAATCTCAGAATCCGACTGAAAATTAGTATTATCCGACATTATTAAGCCAGATTCAACTACTAAATTGAAACATTGAAATGCCTAAAAGAATTAATGCAGAACTAATAAAAATCTTCACCTGAATTCAATAGAAATGATGAACTCAACACCAGTTTCGAGAAATATGAATTCGCCGAGTTGATCGCCCGAGTCGCAGAGCGTAACTCGCCCGATTTGAATCTATTCGAGAAAAATAAATACACAACCTTTCAATAGTCTAATTAGGTTTTCATCTAACTGTGAATATTGAATGCTTTGTTACCAAGGTAGCATTGATTGCAAACCTTGATTTGAAGACTATATAAAGGAGAACTCTAGCAACTGGGAAACCTATCCCCACACCTCATGTGTGATACTAGTTGCGACTAGAGTCGATTCTCCTTTAACCTTAGGTTTTCTTTCAAAACCCTGTAGGTTTATGACTTCAAGACTTCATTTGGATTGTGAAGCCATACCCAACTATTTTCTTTATAGTTGCGTGTTCTGATCTTGCTGTTTTCTATCATATTGAGTAATATCTTCTCTAAGATTTGTTCGAGATTTAATCTTCGATAGGCAAGATAAAAGTAGTCACAAACATCTTCGTCTCATCGTTTGTGATTCCACAATATCTTGTTTCGCTACCATACGGTTAAGATTATTGTGAGGTGATTGATATTACTAGGTTGTTCTTCGGGAATATAAGACCGGTGTATCAATTGTTTCATGTTCACCTTGATTTATCAAAAGACGGAACAAAACTCATAGGTTTTTCATTGGGAGACAGACTTATCTATTTAATAGACTTTTCTGTGTGAGATATACTGGTTTATCAAGTCTCCGACTTTGGGTCGTATCAACTCTTAGTTGTGGGTGAGATCAGCTAAGGGAATCAAGTGCGCATAATCCTGCTGGGATTCAGAGGCGTAAGGAACGCGACTGCACCTTGATCAATGTGAGATTGGTTAGGGCTCAACTACATTCCAGTCCGAAGTTAACTTGGAGTAGGCTAGTGTCTGTAGCGGCTTAATACAATGTGGTGTTCAAATTTGTGACTAGGTCCCGGGGTTTTCCTAAATTTGCGGTTTCCTCGTTAACAAAATTTATGGCGTCTGTGTTATTTCTTTTTCGTATTATATTTTTTTATATAATTGAAATATCACAGGTTATGCGTAGTTTAATTAATTAGATAATCCAAACCTTTGGTTGTTGATATAAATTGATTGACACTTGGATATTGGTCTTTGGTACCATCCAAGTTATTTCTCATATTAATCTGGCTCACATATTTCCATCTGTTCGATTGCAGAATGATATGAGAAATTGAGATACAACTCTTGGATATATTTCCATTGATTGAGTCTAACTGTCTAGTTGATTCTCTTGGAATTATATTGGAGTTTGTCCATACAAATTGCCTGAACGAAATATTGGGTGAGGTTGTTAGACCCCCGCTTTTTCACTTGGCATTTCTTGGGAGGTAACCCATGCTCATGCAACACGGTAGTATCTTTCCTTATCTCTTTTGCTTCAAGTGGTAACAGTTTCTTCTTGTTCATGCTTTTAATTTCATCTTTAGAACATTGAGGACAATGTTAGATTTAAGTTTGGGGGTATGGGAGAAACTTTTTAGTTGCATTATTTTAAACTCGAGAGCCTAGAAATTTATGCATATTAAGGATGACAATAACCAATCTAAGTGGATGGAAGCATCTTGGTTATAGGAGTTGAGGAACCAATCTGAGTGGATGGAAGCATCTTAATAGAGTCTATTCATAAAAGCACAGAGCTCAGGTGTTAGAAATAACATGGTAGTTTTGCCATATCTCGTTGAGTCCTTTTCACCTTTTGTTTTTATTTTATTTTCTTTTTAAAATATGTTTCTCTAAGTGATTTGGTGGGGCACACACATCGATTTGTTACCATTGATAGAGTGAAATAGAGTGACTGGGTTACCAAAAAGAAAGAAAAAGAAAAGACCACACCATCAGATCAACCGGAATAAATTATCCAATAAAATCGACCGCTGGTTCCCTTGTATATGCCAGCTGAGTTGATCTAGAATTAGGATTGTCGACCACTAGTTCCCCTGTATATGCCAGTTGTGTTGATATTAGTCAGACCAGTATCTCAGTCAATTAGGATAGGTTCATATTGGAAGTGGCCTTCAAACAGATATGGGAAACACCGTTCACCTTAGTCAACATCGAAACCATCTACGTTTTTCTCTATATCCATCTTCTTAATCTATTCAAGTGATTTGTTGATTCCGGATATTGATGTCCATAGTGTGACTATTTGAGTAGAGCTCTGTCACTTATATATGAATTTTAGTATGTGAGTGCAAACTCGTGTACAAAAATTAGAATTTCGCATCAGGGTACTTCCTCTTGTAGTCAATGAGAGTATGCCAACCAAGGAGGTTCTTTAGTGCTATTCCAAGGTTCTGCATAGATAGCTAGGGTTTGTAGTAAAGGTTTTGTGGGTACACCTCTGGTAAATACTCCTGAGACTATAACTCGGCCACTAGGGCCACCTAGGGGTTTAAAGGCTTGTTGCACGCACTAAGTGCAATCGCGATGTCTGCGACAGTGAGTTAGAATTTTATTTTGTAGATTAGATTTGCTCGGGACTAGCAAATAATAAGTTTGGGGGTATTTGATAGACGCATTTATGTATCTATTTTGATCTCAATTTTCTATGTTGTTAGTACCTATTTTTGTACTTATTTTGGTGTTTTATGTGTGTAAGTATTTTTGGAGAAATAAGCTTTTGCGGAGAAATTGGCTCGAAAAGTGATATTTTGACCCCCATGAGAAAATTACTAAAGGCACCCGGGGAATACGTCGGAGGCACCCCAGAAAGTTATATTTACACCCAAGAGGAATTTCTAAAGGTACCCCTCAGTTGGATAAGGGGCATCCATTTTCAGGGCAACTACTATTGGCAGACCCGTACATGATAGAGGGAGTTCATCTTCTCCAATTCAAATTTTGATTTTGGCGTGAAAACATGGGAGTTTCAGGCAGATTTAGGGTTCATAAATTGGACACGACTTAACGAGATTCAATCGCTGATATTCATGGAATAGATCTGTTATGGATATACAAGGATGTTTTGGGTGTTTTATTGGGCTGGATTTGGTTAGAAACTCGAGTTGAAGTAAATCAGGGGAGTGGATAGTTTCGGAGTTTTATTTGTAATCGAGAGAGTTCTAGTCGGATTTAGGTTCTCTATTGAGTTGGGCTGATCATGTTCGGTCAAACAGGGATGGTTTTAGAGTTGGAGTCGAAATAGGAGGAGGTTAATTTTGGTTCTCGACAAAATAGAGCATAAAAGATATCTGTGGCTTATTTTTGGAAAGCATGAGGATAACAGGAAAGAATATATTCTTCTATTGGATTCGTAACTATCTTTGGAGATTTTTGGAAGGTTTGAGTAACTCAGAGCCGCGTGAGAAGATTATTGTCGAAGAAAGAATCTGTAACCTCCGGTGAAAGAAACGGAGATATTCCGGGGAGATTTGTGCATGTTGAGTATATATATGGAGTAGTCAGGACCTAACAGGGGGATATCGAGACCTTGGGGTAAATATCTCGAGTCTGGGGGAGTTAGGGGACGGAGAAGAGGTGATTGGAGAGGTGACAATGCTAAGAAATCAGAGCTGCAGACGAGTTCTACACCAGCAGGAAGGAAGAAGAAGATAAAAAAATCGTCACATTTTCTTTCAATTTTGTAACAGTTCTGCAACAATTATCCCTGTTACGCTTTCCTTTGTAATAGTGGGTTCTGTAACAACTATATCTGTTACAAATTCGTTGTAAAATTATTTTCCTTCAATAAAACACCTATTCAGCCATGAGTTATTATTTTGAACGTGTTTTTGATATGAGGAGTTAAACCCCAACACTGGGACGACGGAGGAAGCCCTTTTTCATCAATGTGGTAATTCTATTTAATTCTTTATATGACTTTTTGCACTAAAATTAAATTGATTTATGATTTCTCTTGAATGGTTGTGATTTCAATTGATGGGTCATGCTTAGCTTAAGTGTTTTGTTGTCCCATACTTCAGATTTACAGTCATTACTTTCAGAATCTACCTTGGCAAAGAATCAGAGTCAATGAATCTTTATCATATGAGCTATAATTGTGTAGAATTGATTTTTGTACCTCATGAATATGAAAATTGGTGAAATCCTGAGTTTCAGTACCTCTCGATATTGTGACATCTTTTGTATATATTTTCTATTTTTAAGTCTAAAATCGAATCTCATCAAGTCCGAGTTGAACGAATCTTATATACCACTTAAAAAACTACACAAAAGAAAAATGTCAGGGATTCAAAGATCCTAGTTTCTTGAGTTTTTCCTTATATATACTTTCAAAATCAAAGGTTTCTTTAGATTTAAGTTAAGGTAGATTTGGAATCAAGCAATCAATATCCACTGTCAGATGAATCTTTGATTTGAGATTAACACAAAAAATATACGCTCTGGTTAGGATGAACCATAACCGAACCGTGTATAATGACTTGTTCTGGAAAGGTTAGCCGAAACTAGCCAAACAAACTATAATATTAACCATTTTCATATAACATTTTAAGACTTTAATCTTGAGTCACAGTATAGGTTATAATGTGATCAAATACGTCTAGATGTGTTTTTAGAGAGTTGCTCAAATGCCGATTATCTTATAGAAATAATTCTGATGCATCTGAAAATATTCGACTGGGTAAGTACGTGTACTTAATTTCCAGTTCGTTAGTTATTTTGTCATGGTACATGTACCGGGTTTGTATACCCTTACGATAAAACAAGTTCGGGAGTCTACCAAACTTTTTCGGTATGCATGCTAGGTTTGTGTACCATCATGAGTTCACGAGTCAACAGAGTTTTTGGGGTTTCCACACTCGGTATGTGTACCAAAAGTCGTTGCCGAACTATAACTACACCGGTACATGTACTGGGTGCATGTATTGCGGCTCCGGACCTATAATAGTTGTGCCAGTGTGTAAGCCGGCATGTGTACTATCATGTATCCAGATTTACAGTAGTTCTATATCTCTCTAATAATCAATGACACATATCACTTTTCCAGGCTATTTTCAAATGATTAACTTGAATCACGATTTAGGTCATAAACAATAAATTGCTCTTAAACAAATTCGTCAAGTTTTGAACAAATGTTTATAAGCTTAGTCATACATATTTCTAGACTAATTAACAAGATAAACTTGACTCGAAATTTATGTTGTGCATGTAAAGTCCACTTTAGTCATGCGACATAGTCTCATAGATAGAAAGGTGAAAACTTGAGTAATAGGTGGTCCAGTCTTCACTAACCTTTTGTTGATGAAGTGCTCCAAAAGCTTTTGTTGATCTTCACCTTCAAACAATTGAATGCAGTGATGTCTGGTACTCAACTACACACTTTTATCATAATCCGAGACTTGACTAAATTAGACTAGAAATCAAGATATAGTTTTGATCAACTAAATTTGACAACAAGCTTGAGATAGAAACACTTGTGAGTTCGACCGAGCAATGCTCTAACAATGTTTATACTGGAAATCTTGTGGCATTTCTGGTAACTTTTTATATTATTTTAAAAATGGGTTCCAAAGGAAAAGGAAATGTATATCATGACGGGAAGGAATTGCGCAAACCAAACCAGTACAATATCCGAGAAACAAAGGCTCACTAATATCACTATGGATCATGATCTATGTTATAGACGTAACACTGAATGTTTTTCATAGTATGAAACATAAGATTTAATATGTTCATTTCAGTGGCATGATATAGATGCTCCTGAACAAACTTACGATTAATCAATAACTTTTCGCAACTTTTGTTTACACACCTGAATCGCCCAACTGACTCCACGGGAAACCTAACATGGTTATCCAGTATGACATTATCTGGGAGGTTCACCATCACTACAATTAAAAATATACCACATGTATATCTTAGAAGACTGAAATTTCTACCTAAAAATGCAAATACGTGTAGTTTTCAACAGGAAGACAGTCAAGTTATTGTGAACATTTGTGAGAGAATACCAGTCGCTGTCAAGAATACAGAAGAAAGAAGTTTGAAGGTTTGATAACATGCCATATAATATCCGTCTAGTCTATTTATAAACGTGGGAAAAGAAAACCTATAAAGTCTTGTCGATTGATAAAAAATTTAAAAAACTTCTATTTACATATTTACCAATAAGCCATGCACCCATTTTTATAATTATGTCCATCTTTAGAATTTTGTTTAATTCCCAAGAGGATTAATGAATTGGAAGGTTTGAATTTAACTCATAATTTAACATTGGAATTTTTCTTTCATCTCTTCAACTCCGGAATACTGACCATCAAAAAAAATATGGAATACTAATTAGGAAATACTTTTGATAAGACGACTATGTTCATTCATCTTGGCTTATCAATTATTGATAGTGTCCCAAACTATGTTTTATGTTAACAGTTGCCAAGCAATTTAGTTGCAGATGCTCGTAGACTTATCAAAACCGTAGGAATTGACCTGGTCTGGAAAGTCGAGCGCCAAATTCAACTCTTGGAATTGACTGACCTGAAAAGTTTCCAGCCGGAATACCAACAATTGCAACTTCTCACAAATAAAAAAACTTGAAATAAATTTAGTGAAGAGACACGTCCCATAATATGACTTGTAACTGAAACGTTCAATCAACGAAGAGAGAAGTTGCAGTATGTAAATAACTTTTATGTTTCAAGTATTCCATAAAAAAAGTACAAGTAAATTTAAAGAGAGTAGTTGGAGTACAAGTACATTGTTGCAAAAAATGAGTCTTTTTAATGTGTTTTAGTTTTTTGGTCTTGGTTTGATTTGATCTAATGATTTAAAGGTCTAAGGATGCTTATTCATTTTCTATGAGTGAATGAAATACAAATATGGGTGGACATGAGACACTTACCATGCCTAGTGCATGTATACACACATGCATGAGTTACCAAGATTAAACTTAAAACAAGTTTTTAATTCCTAAACGGATTAAAATCAAAACAAGTTTTTATTTTCTAAAGGGATTATTTAAACAAGTTTTTAATTCCTACATGGAATACTTAAAACAAAATTTTGAGTTCATTAAACTACTTTATTAAAATTAAAACATGATTTTAATTTCTTAAACGGTTTATGTTTAATGGGAAGTTACCAAAAGTAATTTATGTCAAATTCATTTTCACTGCCTATAAAAGCAAAGGGATTTCTTCATTCTAAAATGTGTCCAGAATAAGCTACTATCCTTCTTCTTTTCGTCTTTCACCCTTTGTGTGGTATTTATATTCCTGAGCTTTGCTATTGAGTTTGTAAGTGGTCAAGTGATGTAGTGCTTATAGTATTAGCAAGATGGAAAACGATACATGGTCAAGTGATGTAGTGCTTATAGTATTAGCAAGATGGAAAACGATACATAGCCCAACCCATGCAATATGTGCCCATACCATGCACCAAGTCCTATGTCTATTCAAAATTAGTTTTACATTTTTTTTAGGAAATTAATTCCAAAAATATTTTCTTAAATGTTTTAATTATGGGAGATTTTTTTCCGAGTTTACTTTTAGTTGTTTTACAAGAATCTTAAAACTTGTTTTACAAGAAAATTGAAACTTTTTTGAAGATTGCAAGAGCACAAGTATCCGTTCCTCAAACCAATTTTTTTTTATGTCAATGGTAAAAAGCTTATTCCAAGATTTTGTAACTTCATAATCCTTCAATTCCCACCCCTCAACACAAATGCTTGGATAAAACCCCATGTGCAAAGAGACCCTCCCAACACAAACTTCATGAGACCCATTCACTTGGCAAATCAGGTAACGATATCTCTTGGAACATATCTTTCTCAAAATTAAAAGAAATAATAACCAATGAACATGTTCTTCAGATCCCTCATCTTCGCGATGTGTTACCCAATAAAGAGATCCATTGAAGGGTACCTAAGCTACATCAGGATCTCCGGAAATAAGAATATAAGGATGTCCTCAATTTGTATCCAAGTATCCGTTCCCATGTGCAAAGAGACCCTCCCAACACAAACTTCATGAGACCCATTCACTTGGCAAATCAGGTAACGATATCTCTTGGAACATATCTTTCTCAAAATTAAAAGAAATAATAACCAATGAACATGTTCTTCAGATCCCTCATCTTCGCGATGTGTTACCCAATAAAGAGATCCATTGAAGGGTACCTAAGCTACATCAGGATCTCCGGAAATAAGAATATAACGATGTCCTCAATTTGTATCCAAGTATCCGTTCCTGATGTATAGAGGAGAACTAAAGCCCCTGATCATCCTGACACCCATTTTCGATTACACATACCACTTTGAACTTCCCAGTCTCATAATCATAACCAAACCCAATAATCATATCATGTTTATATTGGAAATCTTGAGGCGTTAGTTTTAATAACATGATATGGTTATTGGGTTTGTTTATGATTATAAGGATGGGAAGTTTAAAGTGGTATTGGTAACCGAAAATGGGCATCAAGATGATCAGGGGTCTTCAGTTCTCCTCTATACATCAGGAACGGATACTTGGATACAACTTGAGGACATCCCTTATGTTCTTATTTCCGGAGAGCCTGATGTAGGTCAGGTTCTTGTCAACTGAGCTATTCATTGGGTAGCACATCGCGAAGATGTGGGATTTGAAGAACATGTTCATTGGGATTTTATTTCTTTTCATTGTAAGAAAGACATGTTTCAAAAGATACCATTGCCTGATTTGCCAAGTGAAGGGGCCAGAAGAAGTTTGTATGTGTTGGGGGTCTCTTTGCATGTGGAGTTTTGATCCAAGCATTGGTGTTGAGGTGTGGGAATTGATGGACTATGAAGTAACAAAATCTTGGAATAAGATTTTTACCGTTGACATGAAAAACATTTTGGTTCGGTTGACAATTTTGTGCCCTTGCAATCTTCAAACAAGTTTCAATTTACTTGTAAAACAAGTTTTAGTTTCTTGTAAAACAATTAAAAGTAAACTCGGAAAAGAAATTCTCACATAATTAAAACACTTAAAAAAATATTTTTGGAATTAATTTCCAAAAAAAATACATGCATGTTTACCATCATAGGAATTGTTCGATAGAGTGAGCACTTGTTTCGATAGATTAGAAAGGTAGAATTGAACAATCATCGCATACCTTTGTTGATGAAGTCCTCGTTGATGTCTTGGTTTGATCTTCAGTCTTCAATCTTCGAGGGTTACTCAGTGATTTCTGATACTCAACTGCTAGAAATCAAAAAATAGTTTTGATCATCTAACATTGACAATAAGCTTGAGGTAGAAAAACTCGTGGGTTCAACCGAGCATTGCTCTAACAGAAGGAGAAATCTCGAGAACATAAAATGCTTATATCATGGTAACGAAGTAGAGTTGGCTACTAAATAATAGTACTTACGATGTGTTTTGTGTATTCAACAAATGATGTAACTCTTTGATTTTAATTTGATGGAATGTTAGAAAGAGCCAAGTTACACAACAAAAGTTTGAACTAATTACGTCAAAGGAATATGTGTGCTTGAGAACGAGGGAGCCCATATTTACCATCCTTCCGTGTAAATATACGCAACAAATATTTACTTTATTTTTTATACCTACTTAAAATTCGTACCTTATTCATTTGAAACCATTTCCCAAAATTCTACCTGAATCAGTTGAAGAACAAATATTAGACAACTCAAACTCCATGAACGCTTTCAATCTATTACATAATCAAACCTCTAAATTTATGAAGAGGCGAAGACCAAATCCCGACCACTTTCAACCATCCTCAAAGGGAATGCGATAGAAATCCACTACACCATGCAGTGGTTTCTGTTAAATTGACACTAACACCATATAAAATCTTCCAAATATCCCATGTCACATTTGAGTCCTGATACTGAGTCTTCGTAAGTCAAATATTTTTGTTCAGGTTCCAAAACATTTCGAATACCTCGTAATATTATTAGTAATAATCCTACCATAATATTGAAATTTCCAGTCCCTTAGTTTTTTTTTCTTTTTTTGTGAGTTAGTACTGTGGCTCCTAAATACTACTAGCAATTACAAAGTCTAGGCCAGGGATCGAACCCTACCTCTTCAAAGAAGGGAGCATCCCTTGGCTAAATTCAATCTTCCTTATAGCAGCCATTTGGAGTTGAGAGTCTAGACTCCTATAGAGGGAGCCACAGCAAAACCAGAGATAGTCCAGTTTTAAAGAGATTCTTGTAACCAAGTGAGAAGAGATAGTAATAACAATAAAATGGGTTCAATTGCTGCACTAGGTGTTCTATTTCCTTTCCCATTTTACTATTTTCTATGGACTAATCCACAGAAATGGGTGGAATTATGTGGTAAAGGAAGAGATCCATCAAAAATCATGGCTCAAATTTCTCATTTCTTTAAATTAATTCAGTTTATCTCTCTATTCTCTGTTTCTTCTTCTTTCTCTTGGCCTCCTCCTCTATACTTTTGGCCTCTCTTCATCTTTGGTCAGTTCCTCAACTTCAGGTATAAAATCCTTTCTCATCTTAGGTTTATTTTTGTTTGCGTCATATATTTCATTACGTCAGATTTCGATAATTTTTAATTTTTTCAATTGGATATGATTTGATTAGTTTAAAATAGAATGGCAGACAGATAAACTCATATAGATGTGTTGTGAAATTTACTATTTTTTGTTGCCAATTTGCCTTTGGTTTGGGTGAACATTGTAAGTGAAAATGAATTTGCAGATAACAACTCTTAAAGATGTGTGTATGGGTTTTACAGTGTCAATTCCATTAGTGTAGCTTTGATCGCGATACTCCTGTAATAGTTTCCCTTCAAATTCATACTTGATAGCATTCAAGAATCGCTGATTCTGTTCAAAGACACATGTATTCTTACCAAGTTATTTAGTTGATGTAGGCCAACTTCCATCCTTTTTTAAGGGTATTATTAGTATCACTAGTGGACACACGGTAATGACATCTCTTACACTTAGGAACTCGTGGATATGCTTCTTGATCTTATGGTCTGGGAAAGGGGTGATAGTGGTGAAGGGAAACTCTTTCTTTTCTCCTCAATAAATAATTTGCAAATGTTCTTCGTGGAAATTCTGCTTACTCTAGAATTGGAATTTGTAAAATTTCTGCATTGTCTTATTTTTAATATCGTCTTATGGTTTTAGTCACACTTCATTTGATAACTATAGCAAATTTCTCTTTCTTTTTGTGGACTATTCTACCAAGAACTCGTTCTCACATGTTTATTGAGTTTAAAGCTTAAACACTATATATAATCAATCAGAACCTTGATGCTTTAACTGACTTTCATAACTTTGCAACCTATACCTTGTGCCTCATACTGTATTTCTAACACGCTGGCTATGTGTTAAATTCCAGGGTATATCAGTTGCTTGGTGAAGCAGGCACGTATTATGGAGTACGTTTCGGGAAGACTATTCCTTGGGTGACAGAATTCCCTTTTGGATACATAAAAGATCCACAGTATGTTGGAAGCGTAATGAGTCTTCTTGCATGTTTATCCTGGGTCCCCTTCCAGTACATACTTCTTTGGATACTTGGCTATGTGTTCATGATCTGGGTGGAGTCCAAAGAAGATCCAGCTACACGTGCAAAGCCACTCTCCTGATTTTCTTCTGGCCAAGCTCTGTGTTACATATAACTCTGAAAACTGTGAGTTTAGGTAGCTTCCTTTTTCTTTTCTTTTTTTCTGCACTTGCGGGTTTCATACATCTTGGTAGTGTGCACATTATGGAATTCGTATTGCAAAATGAGATTTAGAGTTTTCTCAGTTAGTTTCTGAATTTAGTTTTATTTTGTATCTCTCACTTACTTCTTTTGAGAAAACACTAAGTTGAATTGAGTTAGAACTTGAATTTTTCGTATTCTTTTGTGCTCCAAGACTGATAGATCTTACTTGTCATATGCTTACCTGTCACATGGGTACATCCATTTCACTTTAATTGTTCTTTAGTAATTAGACATAATTGAATGTACAATTGAACAAAACGAATAATAGAAACTATATATTCTCCTATGCAAGAGCTAGTACCCCTTCAAAAATCTGGAGAGAATTTTTAACTGCTTCAACATCAATATCAATCAACTTCCCTGTTTCAGATGAGATTGGGATACATCTTTTCTCTTGTGCATTGGGAACAAAGAGTCTGGCCTTTTCCTCTGAGCAAAATAGTGCAATACTGCAAAGCAACAAAGAAGTTAATTAGTGTAACAATCCAGAAGTCGTTCACTGTTTTAAAGATGATAGTGATTATTTAGATTTGCCTCTTCTGTTAGATACTACTTCTTGTCTCCATTTATTCAAACGTATGCAGAAACATATTGTGATTCTTATTTGGTGAATGTTACCTTGGTTTTTCACGAGCATTTGCAAGTTGTATAGCGGCAGTATTTGTTGCAATGACTCCAATAGAATCATTGATTAGAGCTGCCAACTGATAGAAATAGGAGAATGAAATGAATATAACACGTATCTGTTAGTTTGGATGATTGAACTATGCAGCTATTGACTGACCTGTCCAGGAGTGGTGATGAACACAATACTTGCATCATCTCCTATTACTTCTTCCACATCGTCTCTTTCTTTCTCGTGTGGAATGACGAAGACAGGCTTAATACCCCTGTTATAAGATATTGATAGAACAAATACATAAAACGTGCAGAGCTAATGTTAAATCTACCGGCGTGATAATATACGAGAAGAACAACTAGCATGTCATATTTCCCATTGAAAACAAATCTTTTACGCTTTTGTAGTGCCTGAGGATATAATAATATTCTTACCCCTTTATTGCCTCTGTTATTTCATCCCATACTTGAATTGGCAACAAACTGTCAGTATCCCCATTAGATTGCATTGAAGCTTTTGAATCTGATTTGATACCATGAATTACAATATATTTCCCTTTCTCTGCACCTGCATTCTTGTATTTTGTCTCTACTACATCCTTCACTTTCCTGGAGATTGATACTTTTAGCGGTGGCACAGGTTGTCTTGGTACATTATGCCTAGGTCGTCCTAACCAATCGAGCATCTGATGATACCTAAATCAATATTCTAGCATTGTCACTATATGAACTGAATCTGGTAAATGAAAACCAATGTTCCCATTCATTAAGTATTTTACAACTATTTCATCTGAGAAGATGAAACGAAAATTTTCCAGGAACACTCACATGTGATAACCATCCTCAGCTAGGTTTAGTTTATCTGGTATAAATTGTTCAGATAAAATTACTCCTGCTCCCGCTGCATTTACATTTGGGTATACGTAGCTAACTGTATCCCTAGATGAAGTCATAAACAAGAACGATGCGTGCCCCAGTCCTGCCAGTTTTGTAGATAATATCATATCATAGTATCTACCCTGTCATACAAGAAAACTCAGTTATACAGTGGAGCTTCTTAATCATATATATCTGTCTCTAGAATGAAGCTAGTATAAGCACTTACCTTTAGAATCCCGATCATGTCGGTATACTCAGCTGGATCAGGAAAATCTTGATCAGAATCCCATACATCAGCCCACCTCACATTTTTATTCAACTCATAAGTTTGTTTACCTCTAGGAGATGCAAGAACATCTACTTGAACACCAGGGTATCTATCTTTAATCAATTGAATTACAGGGAAGTACAACAGATTTTCGTAGACACCACCAGAAATAACACAACAACATCTTCGAACATCTCCTCTGACTTTTGACCCAATGGAGGCAACTTCAGGCATAAAACCAGGTGGGAATTTGAGAAACCCATACGGATTGTTAGGATCCTCAGGTGGTCTCGGGTCTTCGTCTTGCTTTCCTTCTGCATACATTGAACCAGAACCCATTTCTGGGTCATCTCCATAATCAAATGGGTCTAACCATGAGTTCCTTTTCTTTGCATTTGCTGTAAATTTTGCTCTTCTGCAACAACTGGTCTCTAGCGGATTTACTACTGAGAAAGAAAGACTTGTAAAGTACTGCGTCGTCGAGGGTATTGAAGGTGAGAATGGATTTGATGACAGAAAAGGTGAAATGCAATTGTTTTGCAGAGCTGTAGCCATTGACAGTGAATATGATGCCTTCTGCTCTCTTTTTTCTCTTCCTTTTTCTTTCTGCAACAATTCTGTCTTTTGAACTTATTGATCTTAATTTGGTTGCCATGAATTCTTATTGTTTCATTTGGATTTTGAATGAGTGGAAGAGAGTTGGATAATACTGTTTGTCTCTGAAATCCTAATGGAGACAATATTTGAATGAGACAACAAGAAATATTGTTAAAGAGGTTTTGCCTGATATTTACACCCCAAAAAAGGGCAAACGTTATTCTCTATTTAACGCTATCAAACCTTAATCAAAAGTTGCTCAACATGATATCCTTTTCAGCATATGCTAAGTATATTTTTCCTCAAATTTGGGAACTAATGGGAGAGAATTTTCCTTATAGTTTCGCTATGATGCGTGCAAGTGCATAACAACATAATAAACATGCACTTTTAAGTTGTCAGATTTCACATCTACGTATTATTAATAACAAATCTGACAAGTCTACTGTTGTTTTGAATTTTTGATAATGCATTCGAGCCCGTGATGACGTTTTTTATCCATTTTTTTTAAACTAATACGAATATATTTTAAATTTTGGAACAAAGAAGAGGATCGAAGAAGAAAGTGTTTTGAGTTTACACAGTGGCACCCTTCAGACTTCAGGCTACCTCATGGCTATTCTTCTCTACTTATCAAATCAATACTTGGTTTAAACTGATTTCAGAGAATTCTGGAGATATGGAAGTCAAGACTTTTAAAAGTTCCAATTATCTCTACTTTCTCAGTTTCGTGATCTTATTATTATTGAATCCTGTCTTTCCTGTTTCATCTTCCTCGTCTTCTGATGATGGCTGCAATTGTGAAGCATATCTTGTTCAATCAATTCCAACAGATATGCCTCATCTTCCTTCCATTCATGGTGTTCTTTCCACTGGTAATAATAATATCACCCTTCTTCTTTGTTATCTCTTGATATTTTGACTTATTAAACCAATTTTGATTAAATTTCATGATACTAATAATGATAATCAATCAGGTGATGTTTTCAAGTGGTTAGCTGGGAATTCAACAAAGAGACTTGATATGATTGTACAGTATTGGCAATTCTTAGCTCAACCTGAAAACCCGAAATCTGGTGATTTTGGATATTCAAAACAAGAGATGGATAGATTTGGGGCTGATGTTGGTTATCAAGTCTTTCAATCACTTGAAAATGCCGCTGATAGAAATGTTAATATCAGGTAATTTCCTGATTACACACATATATATATATATATATATATATATATATATATATATACATATTTTTGTTGTTGAAAGTTTGTTGAATTTTGTCATATAGGGTTTTACAGCACAAAGGGGTTTATCCAGACTTCACAAGAGAATCATCAATTCTTGCAGCAGGAAGACCAAATGTGCAAAATGTGACACTATTGCTTGGTGACTGGTGGGGTTCTGGCATTGTCCATACCAAGGTTTGGATATCAGACCGCAAAGACATATACATTGGCTCTGCTAATAATGATTGGAAATCTCTCACTCAGGTTCTGCTCCCATACCCATTCTTTTACTCCATATATAACCGTCATGTCTAAACGTCTGTCAAGTCAAGCTTCCATGTTTTATTAAAACTATATTGAGCTGAAAGTACCATGCTAATGTAACACACAATATACAATAATTACACTTCAGTTTCCATTGTTCCCAAGTGATTTTGGTTCATCTTCTCTGTTGGTAGAGTGGACATCTATAGTTCTTCAATTCATACCCATGTGACACAATGCAGAATCTAACCTACTATGTGCAAAACTAATTGTAACATATAGCCTTTGAAAGTGTTATATTAAGCTTACGATGTACCGACAATAACTGGACAAACCGACATGCTTTATCGAATTGGGTTTCAATAAACCGCATTTTATGACAATCATCAAGAATGTGATGCAGACAATTGAAGGAATTAAGCACCTTGTGCTGATCTTTAAGTAGAACGTCAAATCTGGTCACAACCATTACAAAATTGTGTACTCTCATGAATCTTGTGTCACTGTGCTGGTCCACCAACACAGAAAAAACGATAGCTCGCTATCGTTACCGCAATATCTGTTATTATCTATATGTAGACATGATCAACTTGGATGTTGTATAATAGAGGAATTCCCTACACTATCAATAGGTGCTCACGCTGAAACTGTGTAAAGAGACTGATCTAACCATTAACACTCTTTCTAAAACCATGTAATCTGACTCTAGAGCCACATGTACGCCTTTTATCTCTATGGGATTGAGGTTTTTGTTGTTAAAGTAAAGCATATTATAATCTTTAACAAGCAGAATGGGTTCTTAGTTTTCAAGCTGAACGATCACAAGTAACATGTGGTTTCTTCGCTAACTATTTTGCCAGTATAAGGTTGCAATAGTGGATACTAGTCATTCCTTTAAATTTAAAGGAAGCTATGAAAGATGTGTCGAATGACCCAACTTTAGCTGTGTGAGCAAAGTCCTTTTTTTTGTTTTATTAACATGGCAACGAATTTGAGAAGTGGTGAGATGGGTTATGGCTGAAACTACTGTAGGTTTAAATGTAGCCATGAGTTTCTGTTGTTAGTTTCTTATATCTTGTTGGCTGCATAAAATTTCAGTTGAATCAGGTAATGTTTTTTATTCTGTAGGTGAAAGAAGTTGGAATATATCTTGTTGGTTGTCCAAAAATAGCAGAAGAAGTGGAAATCTACTTTGATAACCTATGGACACTTGCAGCTCTTAATTCTTCAAAATACATAAAACCTGTATGGGACGAGCATTCGCAAATCAACCGAGAAGTTCCTTGTTGGTCACATTTTGTCGATTTGAAAGAGCGGTGTAGGTATGACTAGGGACTAGTTTGTACTTTGTATCACTAGTGTTCACCTTGTTTTTTAGGTGGCTCAAGATTCGTGTAATTGTTGATTAGCTTTTTCATGGCAGATCTCCGCTTCCTAGTTATGTGAGGGTTCCCCACGTAAGTGGCTATCCCATGCTGTCAGATCCTTTTATGTTCAAAACGCCAATTAAGACTCCTGGATGCAACAATTCCACTATCCATCATCACTCCAGCTATCTCTCTTTTGCTCCTCCTGAGGTAATTCTAATTTTTAAAACATTATCGTAACTGATATCTTTCAGAATGGTTCATGAAGTTAGCAGTTGAACCAATAAGATAAACCAAATCTCTAGAAAAACAAACATGCACGAATCTGACAGTTACCATCTAGGTGAATTTGAAGAGAATTGTGCAGTGTCTTTGACTCTTTAGGTTATTTAGTGTCTGACGTTTTGTGTATCTTAAAATTCTTCGTACTAATACACGCGATTACTTACTTTTCCGTGCCTACGTCTATTCCTGATACAATTTGTTTTCCTGAATGTTTTGCAGCTATTGTTTGGTAAGTTCCAGTCTGATGAACAGGCTTGGTTAGGCACAATTAAATCTGTAGGATCAAGGGGAACTCTTAGAATCAGTACTATGGACTGGCTTGGTCAGTCTCAGTACACGAGTGAAGCAGTTTTCTGGTCATCTCTTTCATCAGCAATATCTGAGGTATTGCATTTTCATTTTCCGACTTATTTTTTTTGAATCATTGTGTGCTTCTAATTGAAACTGCAGCACTCATTTGGCGTCTTCTGCCAAATTCATTCACAACCAGCGTTAAACTTATAAATAAACATAGACCCAAATCTTTTACCACTTTGTAGTTGTGAAAACTTTTGAAAGTAATTTATAACTTCATTTTTGTATATGCGTCTTCACTCTTCAGGTTATAACCTCAGTAGCTTTGAGTTTCTTCTATTGCATATTTTGACTTGTTGAACTGTTGCTCAAAATATAGGTTGTATTCTCCAAACACGCGAAGGTGAAGATACTAGTAGCTTACTGGGGACATTTTATCAACAACACAGACTTATATCTGAAATCACTTCTATATACAAATGTTCTTTGTGAAGCTGTCAAGTACAGGGAAAAATCATGCAACGGGAAAATAGAGATCAAGTACTATGAAGTGCCAGGCTTCAACATGACTGGCCCAGCCTTGTCTAATGCAACACCAACGGGGAACATATATCCTGGTTACACAAGGGTGAATCATGGTAAATATGCAGTTAGTGACATTCGAGCTCATATTGGAACGAGCAATCTCGTGTGGGATTACTTCTACACAACAGCAGGTGTGAGCTTTGGCACGTATAACCCTTCCCTAGTCTCACAACTTCAAGAAATCTTTGATGCAGACTGGAATTCACCCTATGCTGTTCCTGTGAATCCTTTGCCTATGGAAATCCACTCGAGCTGGTAAATACCTCGAGGCTCTTCTCCGATAAAGCACAATAATTTTGAAACATACCGAGATGTAACATTAATCTTCTTCTTTTCCAAGTAAAAAAAGGAAGTAAGAA
Organism: Papaver somniferum; assembly: GCF_003573695.1. Taxonomy (NCBI): domain Eukaryota; kingdom Viridiplantae; phylum Streptophyta; class Magnoliopsida; order Ranunculales; family Papaveraceae; genus Papaver; species Papaver somniferum. The sequence goes on along the minus strand of NC_039362.1, from coordinate 129,083,159 downwards.
ACAAATAAAAGAACACAAATTTGCTAGTGAAAGAATATCAGAAAAGAAAAATTGAATAATACTATTTGGAGTACTTATATGGTTGATTTTTTTTTTTGGAAAGAGTAGTTCATTTCATTTATTAAAGGTGAACTTCTCTGAGGTACGAGCGCCCCATCGAATCATTCATTACAATTAAGTTAAGGAATTCTGGATATCTGTTGTTCTAGATACACGTATGTATATTCTGTCCTACCTGTAGTTGTTGTTGGGTTGTAAGGTTTGCCAGTCCATCTGCTGGTTCATTTTTCTGTAGATGTGGGAGATAGATCCTATTTCAATGGGAACTTGATGAGTCGATCCGCCTACACGTCTTGCTTTTACTGCTTTGTTTCTGTCTTTTGTTGAATCTTTTTCAGTGTGTTGTCCAATCTGTTGTAGGTGGTCTTGTATTTCCTTTATCATGTAATGATCCATGGTGTATGGGCTTCATTTTTCCGGACCAGGAATACCAGTGTTGTTGAGTCTGTTCCAAAGTGGATTTGGGTCCGCCCTTTTGAGACTGCCATTCTGGTAGCTAGAAGGAAGGCCCAAGTTTCAGCTACGAGAGCATGGGCTATTCCTATGGGGGCTACCATTGCCATAACAACATTTCCTTGTGAATTCCTGCATATCCATCCCACAACTGCAATTTTTGGTGGTCCTCCAGGTTCCCCTTTACTTGCTCCGTCTGTGTTGATCTTCAACCAGTTGGGTGGTGGAGGTAACCAGTTTACCCAGATAATGGTTGAATTCCTACTGTTGTTAGTAGGTCGTTGATGTGGTCCAGACTCCGACCGGTTGTTTAAATTGTGTTTAGCCACCCAGTCGAACTCTTGACTAAGCAGTATAGCAATTTGGAATGTTTGCATTGGGGTTTGGATGTGGTTGTTATATATTGCAGCATTTTCTCGCGAGCCAAATATTCCAAATAGTGTAATAACAAATTGTGAAGTCCTCTTTTCTAGCCACATTCATCATAAACTCATTGAAGTTTTGTGGAGCTTTAAAAGAGTTTGTTGTCGTTGTGGTAGTCCTCCTGGTTCGATGTTGTTGTTGAGGTGATGTTGTTTGGTATTGACCAGCTGGTGGTTGGCAGATATAATTTGGAACTGGATTAGGTGGCAAAACCAGTCCGTTGTAGGGGTATTGTGAAGTGTGATCCCTGTGTATGTGGGCACATAACAGGTTCCAAATTTGTCTAGCTCTCTCGCATTCAAACAGGCAGTGTTGGGGCGATTCTTGGTGCTGGTTACAGATCGGGCAAATATCTGTATTGTTGATGTTGCGGTTGTACAATGCTTTGAAGGCAGGTAAACCTTCATGACTGACTTTCCACAAGAAAAGTGTGATTTTTTGGGGGCAGTTGGCTGTCCAGATTTTGGTGTAATTCCGGACATCAAAGTCTTGTGGGTTGGGGTGTTGATTTTCCATTTTTTGGTTGTCTGCAGGTTTGGTTAACACCTCATATCCACTTTTAACTGTGCACTGTCCATACTTAGAGTGTGGCCAAATTCTTTTATCCGAGATCGGTGGGTTTGGAATGTGTAAGCATGTGACCGAGTTGGCAATCGCCTGCGGGAAACCTGGTATACAATTTGTACGTTCCAATCAAAAGCATGAGGTTCAAACAACGTACTGACCAAGTCATCGCCCACGTTCATCAGTGTGGCTACGTCTGAGTTCATCGGAATCCAATTTTCCTTGATTGTTGTTGAGTATATCTTATCATCAATTCTATTTTGATGTCGTTTTTGTTTAAGTACTTGAAAAATTCATTTGATGTGAACTCGCCTCTATTATTGTTAAATCATTGATCGGTTGAACCCACCAAGCGTTGTTATATCATATTTTAGTTTTAAATCTCGAGGCTGCTTGATTTGATTAATGCTAGAGTCAACTTTGTTAGATTAGACTAGGAACATTAAAGACAATTTTTCGTGTTACTCTGAAGAACTTGAAGACGTATCAGCATCAATGAACACATCATCCTTCCGTTCGAGGTTCGTAACACATACTTGACTTGTTCCATTTTCATCTTCGTTCCTTGCAAGTCAGTTTATATTGAAAACAGAACATACGTTCACTTGGTCATTCTATGATCAAAATGTCAAGTAAAGATATACTAGTTGTTTTATACAACTTTGATATATGACATAACATTATTTGGTAATTCGTTATTATTTAGTGTGTTGAACTTTCGAGTTGATTCCATATCTCAGAAACTTTATTTAATGATATTGTTTAAGGAAGTAGACTTGCGAAAATTGTTTCATAGTTGAAAGGGAATCAAAGGATCTATTCTATGTCCAATCCCTTAAACAAGGATATTTATTAGGACCGATCCTAAGGATCTCTAGTATCCCTTACCAAGGATCTCTACTATGACCGTTCCAAAGGATCACTACTATGACCTATCCCATGGATCTATAGTAGGACAGATCCCTGGTTAACCAAAACATGCATTTTCGATTTGGATATTATTTTAGGGTTTGCATATCGGAAATGTAGTTTGATTAAAATGTAAAGTTCATAAGATGTTGATAGAGTATTGGAACATGTATTTTAATGTATTTTCTTTCTAATTACTTAATGTTCGAGTGTTGATACTCAAGGTGAGATACCAAAACAAAATATCTTAAGTATCTTCTTTATATTTGGGATTATATGTTATATCCCAGGGGATAACATATCTCTAGTTGATATAGTAGTAAAGTATATGTTATATGCTAGCTAATATTAGTTTTCATCCAAAAAGGTTATTTCGGTACATGCATTGGATTACATTCTGTTGCACAAATGCTGTCACTTTATGGATGTTTTTCCAAGCGAAACTAGCAGATTCTGGTGGATTCTATGTGGGCCTTAGGATGTAATGTTGTTGCAGATTTTTGTCTCGAAGCATGCGGTTGCAGATTGTGTTTGGTTCAACATGTATCTGCCATACTCTTTTGCCCAGGAGAGAAAAATTATGTTTCCTCATATTCCTTATTCCTAACCCACCTTTGCTGATAGTGAAGTTGAGCTTGTCTTTCCCTATGGCATGGAGTTTTCTTGTGTTTTTATTGTTCCCCAAGAAAAAGTTCCTTGCAATCTGGTCCATTTTTTGATGAACATGCACTGGCAGAAGTTGTGTTTGCATCACATGATTTGCTGTTGGAATTAAGGATGCATTGATGAGCATCCATCGACCAAATTGATTAACACACTTTGATATCCATCCTTTTGCCTTTCTTTCCATTCTTTGTAAAAGTTGAGCAAAGATTGGTGAAGAATTCCTTCCTTGTTTAAAAGAAACTCCCAGATATTGGAATGAAAAAGCGGGGGTCAAACAACCACACCCAATATTTCATTTAGGAAATATATATGGATTAACTCCAATATAATTCCAAGAGAATCAACTAGACTGTCAGACTCAATCAAGAAAAATATATCCAAGAGTTATATCTCAAATTCTCAAATCAATCTGCAATCGAACAAATAGAAATCTGTGAGCCGGATTAATAAGATAAATAACTTGGATGGTACCAAAGACCAATATCCAAGCGTCAATCAATTTCAATCAACAACCAAAGGTTGGACTCACCAATTGATTGAGCTACGCACAACCTGTGATATTTCAATTATATAGAAAATATAATGCGAAAAAGAAATAACACAGACTCCAGAAGTTTTGTTAACGAGGAAACCGCAAATGCAGAAAACCCCGGGACCTAGTCCAGTTTTGAACACCACACTGTATTAAGCCGCTACAAACTCTAGCCTACAACAAGTTAACTTCAGACTGGAATATAGTTGAACCCTAACCAATCTCACACTGATTAAGGTACAGTCGCGTTCCTTACGCCTCTGAATCCCACTAGGACTTTACGCACTTGATTCCTTTAGATGATCTCACCCACAACTAAGAGTTGCTACGATCCAAAGTCGAAGACTTGATAAACAAATCTGTCTCACACAGAAAAGTCTATTGAATAGATAAATTTGTCTCCTACAGAAATACCTACGAGTTTTTGTTCCGTCTTTTGATAAATCAAGGTGAACATGAACCAATTGATACATCAGACTTATATTCCCAAAGAACATCCTAGTAATATCAATCACATCACAATAATCTTAATCGTATGGGGGGGGGGGGGAACAAGATATTGTGGAATCACAAAGAATGAGACGAAGAGCTTTGTGACTACTTTTTATCTTACCTATCGGAGATTCAATCTCGAGCAAATCTTAGAGAAGATAGTACTCAATACGATAGAACAAAGTAAGATCAGAACACACAACTGCATAGAAAATAATTGGGTATGGCTTCAGAATCCCAATGAAGTCTTTAACCTATAAAGGTTTTAGGAAAAACCTAGGTTAAAGGAGAATCGACTCTAGTCGCAACTAGTATCACACAAGAGGTGTGGGGATTAGGTTTCCCAGTTGCTAGAGTTCTCCCTTATATAGTATTCAAATTAGGGTTTTCAATCAATGTTACCTTGGTAACAAAGCATTTAATATTCACCGTTATATGAAAACCTGATTAGAGTCAAGCTAATATCTTTCAACCGTTAGATTGACTTAGCTTGTTATATACAAATGAAATGTGCCTCCATTTAGATATAGGTAACAGTACCTAAACGTGTACACTGGTTGGCTCAACAAGAGTTAACCGAAGTTAGCCATATGAACACTTTCATATCAACCTTGTTCATCTTAAACACAACTAGTTCAAATGACTCAAATGAAACTAGTTATAGATTTGTTCAATTGTTTATATTCTCATAGAAGTATACAAGACACAATTGAAGAAAAATCGGTTTCGATTCACTCGAATCGATTCATGAACACTATAGTCACGATTTGCAAAGATTGTATTCCTTATTATATAAATGTATTTGTTCATGAGTATGTAAATATACATAACCGATTTTAGAACTTAACCCACTCAGGTATGCAAATGGGTACGCATACCTAAGTTCCCGGACTTGGTCTTGTTCTCCAGTATGAAAACGTGTACGCATACTGTCGTTCACGACTGAACTCACTTGAAATCAGAACACATACGGGTATGCACACTATAGTTTCTGGACTTTAACTATTGAATCAGTACGCATACGGGTATGCATACTAAATTCCCGGACTTGGAATACACATGCAACAATTAGCATACAAGTACACATACTGTGCTATATCCAATCAAAGTTTAATTGTTCTAAACTCCCGTTTCAATCATTGAAACATTCTTGGAAGACGAGAATAGTTGTCTCACGCAAACTATTAGCTTCAAAACAATTTTTAAGTGATCAAATGATCAATACGAAACATTCCGAATCTACATCAAATGACTGTCTCACACAAATCATGTAAGATGTTACCAGGCGATTTTCACATGATCATCTTTTGACTTTCGTCAAGAATAAAATATGAACTTGGTTAAAACGAATATTTCGAGAAATATGTAAGTGAGTTAAACTCAGCTCGAAATATCAAATGTGTATAATATAAAGTCTATATAGCTATACGACTTTTGTCTCAATAGGAGATAGAATTAGAAATAGACTTCTGAGCGATAGATGAGTTCAAATCTCCACATAACTTTTGTTGATGAAGTTCCACAAGCTCCCCTTAGTAGTTCTTCGTCTTCAATCGATGAACACCGTGAATTCTAAAGCTCAACTACACATTCTATCCTAATCCGAGATATAGATATAAGTAGACTAGAAATTAAGCCTTATAGTTTTGACAACTAAACTTGACAAACAAGCTTAAGATAGCAATGTTGTGAGTTTGACCAAGCAGTGCTCTAACAATCTCCCCCTTTGTCAATTTTAGCGACAAAACTATCAATACATATGGATTACAAAATAAATAAACTTTGTAGCTTCTCATCCAAATGCTTGATTTCCTTTTTTCTTCAACATTACTCGAAATCTTCGTCACTTCCAAGTACTCCAGTGATTCTGAACGTGTTCAACTCAGCATCATAGTTGTTGAAAATCCGTAGCCATAACAATAAGAAAAAAATTGTTCTCAATTATTGTTATACAGTGTCATAGTATTATTACACATAATCAAAGTTCAATTGTATCACAACTTTGACAATAATACTACGGTGATATGTATCATTCCCCCTTATTCAATACTTCACCTCACAATGAAAACCACTCCCCCTTCCGTAATGATCCGTAAACCATATCTATTTGTAGTGTGAACTACGCAATAATTCTCTCCCTTTTTGTCAATATAAATTGGCAAAGGTATGAAAACTAGCGGGATCATAATGAAATTCTCATAGAGATACTTCATGACTAATAGCGAAACAAGATATTGTGGAATCACAAACGATGAGACGAAGATGTTTGTGATTACTTTTTATCTTGCCTATCGGAGAATAAATCTCGAGCCAATCTTAAACAAGATAGTACTCAATCACGATAGAAGATGCAAGATCAGATTATGCAACTACAGAGAAAATAGTTGGGTCTGGCTTCACAATCCCAATGAAGTCTTTAAATCGTTAACCTACAGGGTTTCGTGAAAAACCTAAAGTTAAAGGAGAATCGACTCTAGTCGCAACTACTATCACACATGAGGTGTGGGGATTAGGTTTCCCAGTTGCTAGAGTTTTCCTTTATATAGTCTTAAAATTAGGGTTTGCAATCAATGTTACCTTAGTAACAAAGCATTCAATATTCACCGTTAGATGAAAACCTGATTAGATTCAAGCTAATATCTTTTAACCGTTAGATCGAACTTATCTTGTTATACACAAATGAAATATATCGTCATTTAGATAAAGGTAACCGTACCTAAACGTGTACACTTAGTTGGTTCAACAATAGTTAACCAATGGTTAGCCATATGAGCACTTTCATATCAACCTTATTTATCTTTATCATAACTAGTTCAAATGACTCAAATGAAACTAGTTAGAGAGTTATTCAATTGTTTATATTCTCATAGAAGTATACAAGACACAATTGAAGCAAAATAAATTTTGATTCACTCGAATCATTTCATGAACATTATAGCCACGGTTTGCAAAATTGCATTCCTTATTATATAAATGTATTAGTTCATGAACAAACCGATTTTAGAACATAACCTACTTAAGTATGCAAACGGGTACACATACCTAAGTAGCCGGACTGAGTTTGATTACGCCAGTACCCGTACAGGTATGCATACTACTTTACTCGTCCAAACTCCAGCAGAAATTCACTGAACTTGAACTTCCGCCGGTACGCGTACGGGTACGCATACTTAGTATCCGGACTTCCAACAACCAACCGGTACGCGTACGGGTATGCATACCATGGATCCCGGTTTTGGACTTTACACAAATGTGAATACACACTATGTTTATATCCAATCATGGTTCCATGTTCTAAACCCTCATTTCAGTCATTGAAACATTATTGGAAGACGACAATAGCTGTCTCATACAAACTATTAGCTTCAAAGCAATTTTCAAGTGATCAAATGATCAATACAAAACATTCCTAGTCTACATCAAATGACCTTCTCACACAAATCATGTAAGATGTTACAAGGCGATTTTCACATGATCATCTTTTGACTTCGTCAAGAATTAAAGATGAACTTGGTTAAAGCGAAAGCTTACCAACACATATTTCGAGAAATAGATAAGCAAGATAAACTCGGCTCGAAATACCAAATGTGTATAATTGAAGTCTATATAGCAATACGACCTTTTGTCTCAAATAGGAGATATAGTAGATAGACTTTTGAATGATAGATGAGTTCAAGTCTCCACATACCCTTTTTTGATGAAGTTCCACAAGTTCTCTTGAGTAGTTCTTCGTCTTCATTCGATGAATGCCGTGAAGTCTAAAGCTCAACTACACTTTCTATCCTAATCCGAGACTTAGCTATAAGAAGACTAGAAATCAAGACTTATAGTTTTGGTAACTAAACTTGACAAACAAGCTTGAGATAGCAACGCATGCGAGTTCAACCGAGCAGTTCTCTAACAATCTCCCTCTTTGTCAATTTTAGTGACAAAACTATCAATACATATCGATTAAAAAATAGATAAACTTTGTAGCTTCTCATCCAAATGCTTGATCTCCTTGGTTCTTCAACATTACTCGAAATCTTCGTCACTTCTAAGTACTCCATGATTCTAAAGGTGTTCAACTCAGCATCATAGTTGTTGAAGATCCGTAGCTATAACAGTGAGAAAACAATAGCTCTCAATCATTGTTATACAATGTCATAGTATTATTACGCAACATCAAAGTTCAATTGTATCACAACTTTGGCAACAAAACTATGGTGATATGTATCACTCCCCCTTAGTCAATACTTCATCTCACATGAAAACCACTCCCCCTTACATAATGATCCATAAACCATATGTATTTTTAGTGTGTGAAAATGCGGGGGTCTAACAACCACACCCAACAATTCGTTTGGCAATCTGAGAGGACTCACTCCAATACACAATCTAGAGAATCATCTAGACAGTTAGACTCAATCTAGAATAAAGTATATCAAAGAGTTTAATATCTCTAACTCTTAGTTCAATCCGCAATCAGTAAATAGAAATCTGCGAGCCCGATTGAATATAAGAGGAGTTACTTGAACGGTACCAAAGACCAATATTCAAGTGTCAATCAATCTAAATCAACAACCAAAGGTTGGATATTCTAACTGATTGATCTTAACGCACAACCTGTGATATTTTAATTATATGACAAAATATAATGCGGAAAAGAAATAACACAGACACCAGAATTTTGTTAACGAGGAAACCGCAAATGCAGAAAAACCCCGGGACCTAGTCCAGATTGAACACCACACTGTATTAAGCCGCTACAGACCCTATCCTACTACCAATTAACTTCGGACTGGACTATAGTTGAACCCTAATCAATCTCACACTGATTCAAGATACAGTTTAGCTCCTTACGTCTCTGATCCCAGCAGGATACTACGCACTTGATTCCCTTAGTTGATATCACCCACAACCAAGAGTTGCTACGACCCAAAGTCGAAGACTTGATAAAAAAATATGTCTCACACAGAAAAGTTTAAGGATTGAATAAATCTGTCTCCCACAGAAATACCCAAGAGTTTTTGTTCCGTCTTTTGATAAATCAAGGTGAACATGAACCAATTGATAAACCGGTCTTATATTCCCGAAGAACAGACTAGTATTATCAATCACCTCACAATAATCTTAATCGATTAGCGAAAAAAGATATTTTGGAATCACAAAAGATGAGATGAAGATGTTTGTGACTACTTTTTATCTTGCATATCAGAGATATAAATCTCAAGCCAATTTTACAATTGTACTCGTACGATAGAAACAGCAAGATCAGATCACTTAACTACAAGAGAAGTAGTTCGGTATGGCTTCACAATCCCAATGAAGTCTTTAAGTCGTTAACCTACAGGGGCTCGAGAAGAAACCTAAGGTTAAAGGAGAATCGACTCTAGCTATGCAACTAGTATCACACAGGAGGTGTGCGGATTAGGTTTCCCACTTTCTAGAGATCTCCTTTATATAGTTTTCAAATCACGGTTTGCAATCAATGTTAGCTTAGTAACAAAGCATTCAATATTCGCTAATATCTTTCAAATGTTAGATCGAACTTAGCTTGTTACACACAAATGAAATGTACCCTCATTTAGATTTAAATCGTATCCAAACGTGTACACCATGTTGGTTCAAAAATAGTTAACCGAGGTTAGTCATATGATTACTCTCATCAACCTTATTCATCTTAATACGAAACAAATGAAACAAAATCAAAACTAGCCAAATGAAACTAGTTAAAGAGTTGTTCAATTGTATGGAAAACACAATCGAAACAAAATCGGTTTGATTCACTTGAATCAATCATGAACATTATATCCACGGTTTGCAAAGATTGCATTCCTTATAATTTAAATGTTTAAGTTCATGAACTGACCGATTTGATAAAGTAACCAGCTTAAGTATGCGTACTTAAGCAACTGGATTTGAGTTGGTTTAGATTCCAAACTCAGCAGAAATTTTCGGTTCGAAAACTTCCGCCAGTATGCGTACGGGTACGCATACTTAAGGTGACTAGTTAAGAGCTTGTTAATTCCCAAACTCAGCTGAATTTTTCGGTTGGAAAACTTCCGCCAGTATGCGTACGGGTACGCATACTTAACCTGTCTCCTTAACCAATTTCGTATACACACATATGCATACTCTTGGTTACCGGTTTATGGATTTATACACTAATGTGCGAACACACTATATATGCTTGTATCCAAAGATGGTTACATAATCTCAACTCTTCATTTCAATCATTGAAACTTTCTTAAAGGATGACAATAGCCGTTTTCACACACTATTAGCATCAAAGCAATTTTCAAGTTATTGAAATGTCAACATGACTTTCGTCACGAGTAAAGATGAACATGGCTAAAGCGAAAGCTTTCCAACACATATTTCGAGAAATATGTAAGCGAGATAGACTCAGCTCGAAATCTCAAATGTGTATAATAGAAAACTAGATCGTAAACACGACTTATGTCTCAATATAGGAGATATAGTAGAAATAGACTTTCCTAGTGATAGATGAGTTTAAGTCTCCACATACCTTTTGTCGATGAAGTTCCACAAGCTCCCCTTAGTAGTTATTCGTCTTCAAATGATGAACGCCGTAAATTCTAAGCTCAACTACACAATCTATGTCCTAGTCCGAGACATCTAAATATGCTAGAAATCAAGACTTATTGTTCTGATCACTAACATTGACAAACATGCTTGAGATAGCAACGCATGCGAGTTCGACCGAGCAATGCTCTAACAATCTCCCCCTTTGTCAATTTTGATGACAAAACTATCAATACATATGGATTACAAAAATAGATAAAATTGTAGCTTCTCATCCACATGCTTGATCTCCTTGACATCTTCAACACGACTCGAAATCTTCGTCACTTCCAAGTACTCCAATGATTCCAAAGGTTGTAAGTTTAGCATCATCGTTGTTGAGGATCCGTAGCGATAACAATGAGAAAAAAAATGCTCTCAATCATTGTTATACAGTGTCATAATATTATTACACAGTATCAAAGTTCAATTGTAACTTTGACAATCATACTATTGTGATATGTATCACTCTCCCTTAGTCAATACTTCATCTCAACATGAAAACCACTCCCCCTTACATAATGATCCGTAAACCATATGTATTTGTAGTGTAACACATTAATTCTCCCCCTTTTTGTCAATAAAATTGGAAAAGGTACGAAAATTAGTGGGATCCTAATGAAATTTTCATAGAGATACTTCATGACCAAAAGCGAATAACATACCAACAAATTTAGATGCAATCATATAGTCGAAGCTAAATGCATTCATCAAGGAGTTTATAAAGATACAAGATAACCCCTAAAATATTCCACAGCCGCACTCCCCACAAAGATACGGAAATTAAGCACAAGTTCAAAAGAACTCTCCCCCATAAAATGTCATTCCCGAAAGAACAACAAAGGCGACCCTACTTTCACAAGAAAAGAAGTATTTCGTTGGATATAACCAAATCACATGAAAAACATGATTTTGTATCCAAAATTTCAATTGAATTAACCAAAAGAGATCCCATGATTAATTCAATCGGAATACACAACTAAATTAACCACAATAAGATGATCAATTCAATTGGCCATGCTCGACATAAGAGAACTTACGGAGCAGCACATCTAAATTAACCACGAGAATGATCAATTCAATTGGTCATGCTCAATCATAAGAAAACTTATGGAGCAACACAGTACATGCACAGAAATGTGGATCGGAGATCGACCAATACTGCGGAATAAACAAGGATTCATTCTATTTTTCATCACTATTTGCACAATGACATATAATAGACTTAATCCTTATAAACAAAATTTTCATCCTTTGTTTTATCATCCTAATGACATAAAGGCTTTAAATTTTGTTTGTCAAAAGTTCATTTTATTTTTTATCAACGCATTCATATCGACATAATAGAGATAACTTTTGACAAGTATGGGACAGTCACAGGTTCACGGACGTAAACAACATATCCCATAACAATTTGCAATATATAAAATCATAAAGATTAAAATTGCAAAAATCATCTTCCAAATAACTTAGAATTTAAATAAATAAATCTAAAAATATGAAGATGAAAACATTGGATATAGCTACATGTACTCTCAATAATGGCTATTCCAAACCCTAGTTATTCTTCTAACCAAAAACAAGAATAAAATTCTCGTAAGAAGATTTACTAGACATTGAGACCTCTGAAGAATTCTTTATCGTCCCGGAACTCCTTGTCGTCAACAGCCATATGAACATAAGGTTCGTGGAGAAACGAGTCAATTCCAACAAACCTTCTAGACTGATGATGTCGAACCAGGGCCTTCTGAATTTCAAGAGTTCTCAAAACAAGAGCCTCTATTTGTTGAATCTCCTTCCTTGTTTCCTTCAACTCTTGAAAACTTCTAAGAATTTGAAGGAACAACTCTTGGCTTCCTCATATTCCTTCTTTTTCTTTTCAAAGTTGGAGCCAACAGAGATTTTTCTTTTTCCTTTATGATTGATGGCTTAACAATCATATTAACATCTTTTCCATCAGAAGACATGATGCTTGGAGTATCCATATGTGTATGGGTTTGTGAGAGGAAATCACAATTTAAACTCAACAAGCAATCTTAAGATGAAAAGAGTTACAAAGAAGGAAAAAAGAATGTAGGGTTACAGAACCTTTATCCACACAGATTCACGCACGCACAATTACAACCCTAAAGAGAGTAGAATTGTCGAGAATAACCCTCTTTTATTGATTAAACAGGGAAGTCCCTTCCAACATGAAAGAATTCCAATAAAAAAATGGCAAATCTAAGAAAAACAACATCATATATATTTTTTTTTCTTAAAGCCTGAGGTGTGCACGATCTAGTCTCTTTTACACAGGCACGTGAGACAAGATCACAAGAACAACACAATCGAGTTGTGATGCGGTGAACAACAATCTGTCCACCATAACCTTTTTGAGAGGAATTCATAGACTCCTGTCTATCAACTTGTTTAGACCATACTCTTTTCTCTAGTGGTCTTGACCTATCTTTGGAAACTAACTTCTTTGAAGAAGATAAAATCTTACATACCTCAACAGTTTTTTGAACAAGTTTAAGCTTGTTTGCCAGGCGATTTGCTCTTCGTTGAAGTTTATTGACATATCTCATCTTGTGTTTGTACTTGAAACACTTTGAGAGTTCATGACCTTTGAGTGAACAATAAGAGCATGTCAATGGGTAAGCCGATTCAGACGCCCGAGATGTGTAAGCAGCTAAACACGGATTGGAACCTGAAAAATCAGACATAGAGTTTCCAACAGAAAGGTTAATTCTTTCTTCTAGATTGGTTGAATCTTTTTCTGGAAGGATATCAAGATTGATGTATGTATTGCTACAATTATCAAAATCAATATCTTCACAAAGAAGTGCAACACTTCATTTTTCGTCTTCATTAGAATCATAGTGATCAGACATTTCATCAAGGGTTGCAGCAAGACCTTTGTTCCCAGTATATTTTTTACGGTTTGGACACTCATTGGCAAAATTACCAAAACCTTTACACTTAAAGCATTGTGGCATATCCTCGTCATCAGCCTCATCAGCATCCCTGTTTTTAGGAGGAATGCATTTATGAGGTTTAACTGGTGATCTAGGTTTGTCTCTGGAAAACCGTTTACTTCTCTTCAATAGAAGATCTCTAATCTGTCTCGTGATCAAAGAGACTGACTTGTCAAGATCTTCATCTGATGAATCAGTCTAAGAAAACTGTCTTGTGATCAAAGAGACTGACTTGTCAAGATCTTCATCTTATGAATCAGTCTAAGAAAAATCATCCTCAGAGACGCAAAGACTTTTACTTTTGTCAAGTAATTTAGTGTTCCTCTATGCTTTGAAGGCAACATCATTTCCAACTTTGGATGTATGCTCATGATCAAATATCTTTAGCTTTCCAACTAACGTATTTCTGGAGAGAGCATCAAAGTTATTTCCTTCAACGATGGCATGCTTCTTAGAATCATATCTAGATGGAAACGATTTGAGAATTTTCATTACAATGTCCTTTTCAGGAATAGTATTACCCAATGCAAAAGATGCATTAACAATTTCAGATACTTTGTGATTAAACTCATCAAATGAATCTTCATCTGCCATACGAAGGTTTTCCCAATCGGAATTTAGGTTTTGAAGCCTAGCTTCCTTCTCACTGGTATTTCCTTCGAATACGGTTTCTAAGATATCCCAAGCATCTTTAGACCAAGTGTACATTGTCACATGGTACTGAAGATCTGGGGTAATGGCATGTATGATGGCTGTTAGAGCATAGCTCGGTCGACCTGACATGCGTTGCTATCTCAAGCATGTTTGTAAATGTTAGTGATCAAAACTATGAGTCTTGATTTCTAGCCTACATAGCTAAGTCTCGGACTAAGATAGAAAAGTGTAGTTGAGCTCAAGGACTTCATGGCAATTCATCATACAACGACGAAGATCTACTCAAGGAACCGTGGAACTTCATCAACAAAAAGGTATGTGGAGACTTGAACTTATCTATCACTCAAAAGTTTATCTCTTCTATCTCCTACTTCTTATGAGACAAAAGTCGTATGCTATATAGACTGGATCATACACATTTGATATTTCGAGCCGAGTATATCTCGCCTTTCTATATCTCGAAATCATGTGTTGGTAAAGCGTTTCTCTTTGATAAAGTTTATCTTCACCTAGTGATGAAAGTCATGAAAAGTTTCAATTACTTTGAGAATTGCTCTGACGCAAAACAGTCTGTGAATAACGGCTATATAACGTCCTCTTTGCCGAGATTTTCTGCTGAGTTTGGAAAACTCCACCGGTTGTCTTAAGTCCGCGAACTTGTTTGTGAGCTTAAGAGGTTATGATCTAAAGATGTGCTCTGAACATGAAACTTAAATTACTAAGGAATTCTTTATGCAAACCGTGGCTATAAAGTTCATGAGGCAATTCAATCGAATCGAATCATCTTTGTTTCAATTGTGTCTTGTGCAGTTACATAAGATCTCATAGCAATTGAACAACTCTCTAACTAGTTCATTTGAGTCAATTGAACTAGTTATGGTGAAGAAGAACAAGGTTAATATGAAATGCTCATATGGTTAACCTTTTGGGTTACTATGTTGAACCAACATACACATACACGTTTGGGCATGGTTTTCACAAACCTAGTAAACGTCTACCCAAGTGTGTGTGACAAGATAAGTTTTCGATCTAACGGTTGAGAAATATTAGCTTGAATCTAAATTAGGTTTTCGTCTAACGGTGAATATGGATTGGTTTGTAACTAAGGCAAAACCCTTATTTGAAGACTATATAAAGGAGACATCTAGCATTGTGCAAAACTAATCCCCACACGTCTGTGTGATACTAGTGCGCTCGCTAGAGTCGATTATCCTTTAACCTTTGGTTTTCTTCTCTAAAACTAGGTTAACGACTTAAATATTTCATTGGGATTGTGAAGCCAGACCGATACTACTTATATCGTAGTTGTGTGATCTGATCTTGCATCATCTATCGTACGAGTACAATCTTTGATTAGCTTGAGATCGTGAGAGTTCTCCGATAGGCAAGATAAACAAGTCACAAACATCTTCGTCTCACTGTTTGTGATTCCTCGACAAACCGCCTGTGTAGTCAGGAAGGGTTGTAGAGAGGTGATTGATTAATCTAGGCTGTTCTTCGGGAACGTAAGACCGGATTATCAATTGGTTCATGTTCACCTTGATTTCATATCTTAAGACGGAACAAAACCTAGGGTTTATCTGTGGGAGACAGATTTATCCTTTGATAGACTTTTCTGTGTGAGACAGGTTTGTTTATTTTCAAGTTTGCGATTTTTGGTTGCAGCAACTCTTGATTGTGGGTGAGATCAGCTAAGGGAATCAAGTGGGCAGTATCCTGCTGGGATCAGAGGCGTAGAAGTAAAATTATACCTTGGATAGGTGGGAGACTGATTGGGGTTCAACTATAGTCCAGTCCGAAGTTAGCTTGGAGTAGGCTAGTGTCTGTAGCGGCATAATACAGTGTGTATTCAATCTGGACTAGGTCCCGGGGTTTTTCTGCATTTGCGGTTTCCTCGTTAACAAAATTTCTGGTGTCTGTGTTATTTCTTTTCCGCATTATATTTTATACAATTGAAATAATACAGGTTGTGCGTTCGTGATCATCAATTGGAAATCCAACCTTTGGTTGTTGATTGATATTGATTGATCCTTGGACATTGGTCTTTGGTACCGTCCAAATTATTCCTTGTATTTGATAAAGACTCGCTATTGATTTTAGCTTGAGTAAAAATCAAATCAAGAGAGAGATATTAACTCCTTGAGATACTTTTATCTAGATTGAGTCTGACTGTCTAGTTGATTCTCTAGCAAATTATTTCGGAGTTAGTCCATACAGATTGCTAAGCGAAATATTGGGTGGTGTTGTTAGACCCCTGCTTTTTCAATTGGCATCAGAGCAGGAAAACACGTTTAAGACCTAACAAGTCCGTATTTGTAGCGATCTGAATCTATGGACAGAGGTGCTATCTCTATTAACATACCACCAGTCTTTGATGGCTCAAACTACTCAGCATGGAAAGTTGCAATGTGTGCTTATCTTCAAGCATGTGATTTTCAAACCTGGGTATGTATTGTTAACGGCTATAATCCTCCGGTTAATACAAAAGACAATGTATCTATACCAAAGGATGTTGGTAGTTATAGTCCTGAATAATCTCTTGCTGCAATGCAAAACTATTTTGGATTAAATGCTATCAGACAGACCGTTACCCCAGATCTTCAGTACTATGTGGCTACTTGTGCTAAATCTAAAGAAGCTTGGGATATCTTAGAAACTGTATTTGAAGACAAGAAATACGTTTCTAAGAAACATGCCATCAATGTAGGAAACAACCTCAAGACTCCTTCCAAGAATTCCTCCTGTGGACAAGTGACAATTCGTGATCCAAATTCTGTTCAAACCTTTGCACTCAACGCTGTTTTCGAGTTAAGTAAATCCTCTAACTTATCTTGGGATGATGAATGTTGTTCATCTGGTTATCGGTTCAATAAACCGTTGTCAACAGAAAGGATCAAGGATTTTATAAAGAGGAGAGTTAGATGTGATAAACATTCCCTGTCAGCTATTGCTTCTAAAGATTCTATGGAAGATAAATCTCTTTGTGTCGACGTCTTGAATACGTCTGTTGGATGTGAATCTACAACTTTCGCGGCAGAAACCTCCATACACTCAAAATCTGATTTAGAAATTGAGTCTGACACAGAGATTTTCGATTTCTTGAACAAAGAGGTCCTTCAAGATAATCTTCAATTCAAAGCTTTATTGAAGAAACTGGAATCTTTAATCCAAGTGAAAGATCTTGAGATAGATTGTCTTAATGATCAACTCACCAGGACCATTTTTCTAAAGGAAAAAGAGACTAATACTCTCAAAGATGATCTTCAACGATTATCTGGAAGTTCTGATAAAATCTCAGCAATGTTATTAGGTCAGAAATCCTTTGGAAACACTAATGGTTTAGGATATAAGAGCAAGACTGCAGGTATCTTCAACCATGTTCCTAAGTGTCATGGGAAAACAAAGGCTTGCAGTTAGGATAAACCGAAGGCACTTCAACGAAGAGCAGATCGATTATCAAGGAAGCTGAAACTTGCTCAGAAGACCGCCGAGGTATGTAGGATCTTATCTTCGTCTATGAAGTTGGTTTCCAAAGATAGAATAAGACCATTTGAAAATAAAATATGGTCAAATCGTTTTGATAGACAAAGATCAAAGGATTCCTCCCATGAGGAAAAAAATGGACAAATCGTTGTTCCTCGCAACACAACTTGATTGTGTTGTTGGGAAAATCTTGTCTCATGTGCCTGTTCGAAAAGAGACAAGATTGAGTGTTGATCCAGGCTTCAGAAGAGTTTTTCCTTCTTTTCTTAGTTTTGTTATTTTTTTTGTCTATCAAATAAAAGAAAGGGTTATTATCGACAATTCTACTCTTTATAGGGTTTTAGAGTTGGGCGTATACGAACCTGTCAATAGGTTTCGAACCCTACTTTCCTTTTTCCTCTTGACATCCTATATAAGACTGCTTGTTGAGTTAAGTGATTCAATCACACAAATCCAGTTGTTTATAACTGTTCTCAAAGCACTATATCGCCAGATGGAAAGTATGTCAACATGATTGTTAAGTCTTCAATCAAGGAAAAAGAAAAATCTCCTGTCTCTAAGTCCCTGAAAAGAAAAAAAAGGAATACAAGAAAACCCAGGGCCGTTCCTTCTAACTCTCAGAAGTTTTCCGATGTTCTTGATGAGTTAAAGGAAATAAGAAGGGAGATTTATGAAATAAAGACGTTCGTGTCTAAATCTTTGGAAATTCAGAGGACCCTAATTCGACCTCTTCAGCCAAGACAGTTCGTGGGTATTGACACTTATCTCCGTGAACCTTATGTCCTGATGGTTGACGATAACAAGGAGTTCGGGAATGATAAAGAATTTCGCAAAGGAATTGTTGCCTAGTATATATTCTTTTCGGATTAGTTGGAAGAATAACTAGTGCTTTGAATAGCGATGATTGTGACTACACATAGCTATTTTTGTTTTCATCTTATTATGTTATTTTTTAGGTTTATTGGTTTCTAAATTCTAAAAATATTTGGAGGATGATGTTATTGCAGTATTGATCGTTATGATTTTGTGATATTTCAATTTGATTATGGGATATGTATTGTTTGCGTCCGTGAACTTGAAGGTCCCATATTCCGTCAAAAGTAAAGTCGTTCTTGAATTGGTATTCGTATTAATGAAAGGACGAATGGACTTTCGACAATTACAAAAGTTATGCCTATGCAGTCATGTATTTGATGGAAAATATGATAAAATCTTTTGTTTGACAAGGATAAAGTCTATTATGTCATTATGATGGAAAATAGAATAGATCCTTGTATGCTATCCATGGTATTGATCTCCATTGATCCATTTTTTTATGTTTTACCGTGAAGGCTCCATTGTGTGTCTTATGTTGAGCACGATACAACTAAGTCGATTATTCTTATTGGCTTTGATGGTTGTTCCATAAGATGCTATATGTTGAGCATTATGAACTAAATTAATCATCTTTGTTGGTTATTTAGTTATTTGCTCTGAAATTCTTCTTTTATCGAGCTAAACTTTTGACAATTAAATTGATTACTTTCGTGATTAGTTTGGTTGTTTGTATTCCAATTAGATTAATTATGGGTTCTCTTGTAATTAGTCTAGTTGAGTTTTCATATATTCCACAAGTTCTTGTGTTGAGTATATGAACGGCTATACTAATCATGTTCTATTGGTTGATGTAGTCGTGTATTCCGTAAGGTTTTTCCTTATGTTGAGTATGTGAACGATTAAGTTAGTCGTCTCCGTATGATTATCTTAGTCGTAGCTCCGTAAATTTAGTTATGTTGAGCACCTTCAATTAAATTGGTCACTTTGTGGTTTGATTTAGTTGCGTATTCCAATTAAATTAATCATGAGTTTTCTTGTGATTAATTTGGTTGAGTTTTGGATATAGAAAATCACTTATATGGTCCTTGGTGTCCAATTAAAAAATCCTTCTTTTCTTTCGAAATTAAGGTCGCTCTTGTTTTTCTTTCGGGAATGACATCAAATGGGGGAGAGTTCTTTTGAACTTGTGCTTAATGGTAATATCTTTCGGGGTGTGCGGATGTGGAATTTTATAGGAGTTATCTTGTATCTTAAAACTCCTTGATGAATGCATTTAGCTTCGGCTTTATGAGTGCATCTAAATTAAGTTGGTATGTATTTTTCTTTTAGTTTATGAAATGTCTCTTGTGGAAATTTCATTATGATCCCGTTCATGTACCTTTGCCAATTTTATTGACAAAAAGGGGGGGAAATATTGTAGTTCACACTACAAATACATATGGTTTTTAGATCATTGTGTAAGGGGGAGTGGTTTCCATGATCGAGATGGAGTATTGACTAAGGGGGAGTGTTACATATCACCATAATATTATTGTTAAAGTCGTGATACAATTGGACTTTGATGTTACATGATAATACTATGACATTGTATAATAATGATCGAGAATCTCGATTTCTCTCATTGTTATAGCTACGGATCTTCAACAACGGTGATGCTAAACTTACAACCTTTGGGATCATTGGAGTACTTGGAAGGACGAAGATTTCAGGCAACGTTGAAGATTAGACTATGGAATAGGAGCCACTAAAGTTTATCTTTTTTGTATTCCATATGTATTAATAGTTTTGTTACTAAAATTGACAAATGGGGAGATTGTTAGAGCATAGCTCGGTCTACCTCGCATGCGTTGCTATCTCAAGCATGTTTGTCAATGTTAGTGATCAAAACTATGAGTCTTGATTTCTAGCCTACATAGCTAAGTCTCGGACTAGGATAGAAAAGTGTAATTGAGATCAAGGACTTCATGATGATTCATCATACAACGACAAAGATCTACTCAAGGAACCGTGGAACTTCATCAACAAAAAGGTATGTGGAGACTTGAACTTACCTATCACTCAAAAGTCTATCTCTTTTATCTCCTACTTCTTATGAGACAAAAGTCGTATGCTATATAGACTGGATCATACACATTTGATATTTCGAGCCGAGTATATCCGCCTATCTATATCTCGAAATCATGTGTTCGTAAAGCGTTGCACTTTGATCAAGTTTATCTTCACCTAGTGACGAAAGTCATGAAAAGTTTCAATTACTTTGAGAATTGCTCTGACGCGTAACGGTCTGTGAATAACGGCTATATAACGTCCTCTGAGAATGTCTCAATGATTGTAATAAGAGTTTAAATTACATAACCATGTATTCCTTAATCCGAAGTTTTCGAACTTTGTTGATTGAGAGAAACCGGAGGAATTGGCTTTGCCAAGTCCGCGAACTGACGGAAGTTCTTGTACCGAGAATTTCTGCTGGTATTTTCCAAAAACTCGTTTGCGTGTAAGTCCGCGAACTCAGTCCGCGAACCTAGTCCGCGAACTGGCGAAAGTCTCTTTTGCCGAGATTTTCTGCTGAGTTTGGAAAACTCCATCGGTTGTCTTAAGTCCGCGAACTTGTTTGTGAGCTTAAGATGTTATGATCTAAAGATGTGCTCTGAACATGAAACTTAAATTACTAAGGAATGCTTTATGCAAACCGTGGCTATAAAGTTCATGAGGCAATTCAATCGAATCGAATCATCTTTGTTTCAATTGTGTCTTGTGTAGTTACATAAGATCTCATAGCAATTGAACAACTCTCTAACTAGTTCATTTGAGTCAATTGAACTAGTTATGGTGAAGAAGAACAAGGTTAATATGAAATGCTCATATGGTTAACCTTTTGGGTTACTATGTTGAACCAACATACACATACACGTTTGGGCATGGTTTTCACAAACCTAGTAAACGTCTACCCAAGTGTGTGTGACAAGATAAGTTTTCGATCTAACGGTTGAGAAATATTAGCTTGAATCTAAATTAGGTTTTCATCTAACGGTGAATATGGATTGGTTTGTAACTAAGGCAAAACCCTTATTTGAAGACTATATAAAGGAGACATCTAGCAGTGCAAAACTAATCCCCACACGTCTGTGTGATACTAGTGCGCTCGCTAGAGTCGATTATCCTTTAACCTTTGGTTTTCTTCTCTAAAACCAGGTTAACGACTTAAAGACTTCATTGGGATTGTGAAGCCAGACCGATACTATTTTTATCGTAGTTTTGTGATCTGATCTTGCATCTTCTATCGTACGAGTATAATCTTTGATTGGCTTGAGATCGTGAGAGTTCTCCGATAGGGAAGATAAATAAGTCACAAACATCTTCGTCTCACTGTTTGTGATTCCTCGACAAACCACCTGTGTAGTCAGGAAGGATTGTAGAGAGGTGATTGATTAATCTAGGCTGTTCTTCGAGAATATAAGACCGGATTATCAATTGGTTCCTGTTCACCTTGATTTCATATCTTAAGACGAAACAAAACCTAAGGTTTATCTGTGGGAGACAGATTTATCCTTTGATAGACTTTTCTGTGTGAGACAGATTTGTTTATTATCAAGTCTACGATTTTGGGTTGCAGCAACTCTTGGTTGTGGGTGAGATCAGCTAAGGGAATCAAGTGCGCAGTATCCTGCTGGGATCAGAGGCGTAGGAGTAAAATTGTACCTTGGATCGGTGGGAGACTGATTGGGGTTCAACTATAGTCCAGTCCGAAGTTGGCTTGGAGTAGGCTAGTGTCTGTAGCGGCTTAATACAGTGTGTATTCAATCTGGACTAGGTCCCGGGGTTTTTCTGAATTTGCGGTTTCCTCGTTAACAAAATTTCTGGTGTCTGTGTTAATTCTTTTCCGCATTATATTTTATACAATTGAAATAATACAGGTTGTGCGTTCGTGATCATCAATTGGAAATCCAACCTTTGGTTGTTGATTGATATTGATTGATCCTTGGACATTGGTCTTTGGTACCGTCCAAATTATTCCTTGTATTTGATAAAGACTCGCTATTGATTTTAGCTTGAGTAAAAATCAAATCAAGAGAGAGATATTAACTCCTTGAGATACTTTTATCTAGATTGAGTCTGACTGTCTAGTTGATTCTCTATCAAAGTATTTCGGAGTTAGTCCATACAGATTGCTAAGCGAAATATTGGGTGGTGTTGTTAGACCCCCACTTTTTCAATGGCATTCAAAACTTCAGAGATTTTCTTTGCAGCAAGTATCTCTGCAGCATCATATGCACCAATATCCTTAGGAACGGTTGCATTTCCTATTGCCACAACGGGAGCATCATATCCATTAACTACATAAACCCATGATTGAAGAAAGGCACGCGTAGCAATTTTCCACCACAAGTAATTTGAGCCATCGAAGAATGGTGGTACGTTTATATATATAGCACCTCTGTCCATATCAGATCACTACAAACATAGACTTGTAAGGTCTTTAACGTGTTTGCCTGCTCTGATACCAATTGAAAATGCGGGGGGTCTAACAACCACACCCAACAATTCGTTTGGAAATCTGAGAGGACTTACTCCAATACATTTTCTAGAGAATCAACTAGACAATCAAACTTAATATATAATAAAGTATATCAAAGAGTTTAATATCTCTAACTCTTAATTCAATCCGCAATCAACAAATAGAAATCTGCGAGCCCGATTGAATATAAGAGGAGTTACTTGAACGGTACCAAAGACCAATGTTCAAACGTCAATCAATGTAAATCAAAAACCAAAGGTTGGATATTCTAATTGATTGATCTTAATGCACAACCTGTGATATTTTCAATTATATAACAAAATATAATGCGAAAAAAATAACACAGACACCATAATTTTGTTAAAGAGGAAAACACAAATACAGAAAAACCCCGGGACCTAGTCCAGATTGAACACCACACTGTATTAAGCCGCTACATACACTAGCCTACTACTAATTAACTTCGGCCTGGACTGTAGCTGAACCCTAATCAATCTCACACTGATTCAAGGTACAGTTGCGCTCCTTACGTCTTTGATCCCAGCAGGATACTACGCACTTGATTCCCTTAGTTGATCTCACCCACAACCAAGAGTTTCTACGACCCAATGTCGAAGACTTGATAAACAAATATGTCTCACACAGAAAAGTCTATAGGATTGAATAAACTTGTCTCCCGTAGAAATACCAAAGAGTTTTTGTTCCTTCTTTTGATAAATCAAGTTGAACAGGAACCAATTGATAAATCGGTCTTATATTCCCGAAGAACAGCCTAGTATTATCAATCACCTCACAATAATCTTAATCGACTAGCGAAACAAGATATTTTGGAATCACAAACGATGAGACGAAGATGTTTGTGACTACTTTTTATCTTGCATATCAGAGATATAAATCTCAAGCCAATTTTACAATTGTACTCGTACGATAGAAACAACAATATTAGATCACTTAACTACAAGAGAAGTAGTTCGGTCTGGCTTCACAATCCCAATGAAGTCTTTAAGTCGTTAACCTACAGGGTATCGAGAAAAAACCTAAGATTAAGAATCGACTCTAGCTATGCAACTAGTATCACACAGGAGGTGTGGGTATTAGGTTTCCCAGTTGCTAGAGTTCTCCTTTATATAGTTTTCAAATCAGGGTTTGCAATCAATGTTATCTTAGTAACAAAGCATTCAATATTCACCCTTAGATGAAAACCTGATTAGATTTAAGCTAATATCTTTCAACCGTTAGATCGAACTTAGCTTGTTACACACAAATGAAATATACCATCATTTAGGTTTATGTAACCGTACCCAAACGTGTACACCATGTTGGTTCACAAATAGTTAACCGAGGTTAGACAAATGATTACTGAAAAAGCGGGGGTCTAACAACAACACCCAATATTTCACTTAGCAATATGTATGGACTAACTCCGAAATACTTTGCTAGATAATCAACTAGACAGTCAGACTCAATCTAGATAAAAGTATCTCAAGGAGTTAATATCTCTCTCTTGATTTGATTTTTACTCAAGCTAAAAACAATAGTGAGTCTTTATCAAATAGAAGAAATAACTTGGACGGTACCAAAGACCAATGTCAAAGTGTTAATCAATGAAATCAACAACCACAAGGTCGGATCTCTAATCGATTAAACTTTAACGCAAAACCTGTATTATTTCAATTATAAAGAAAAACAATATAATGCGGAAAGTGAAATAACACAGACACAAGAAATTTTGTTAACGAGGAAACCACAAATTCAGAAAAACCCCGGGACCTAGTCCAGCTTGAATACACACTGTATTAAGCCGCTACAGACACTAGCCTACTCAAAGCTAACTTCGGATTGGACTATAGTTGAACCCCAATCAGTCTCCCACTAATTCAAGGTACAGTTGTACTCCTACGCCTCTGATCCCAGCAGGATACTGCGCACTTGATTCCCTTAGTTGATCTCACCCACAACCAAGAGTTGCTGCAACCCAAAATTGCAGACTTGATAATAAACAAATATGCCTCACACAGAAAAGTCTATCAAAGGATAAATCTGTCTCCCACAGAAAAACCCTAGGTTTTTGTTCCGTCTAAGATATTAAATCAAGGTGAACATGAACCAATTGATAATCCAGTCTTATATTCCCGAAGAACAACCTAGATTAATCAATCACCTCTCAACAGTCTTACTTGAATACACAAGAGGACGTCGAGGAATCACAAACAGTGAGATGAAGATGTTTGTGAATCCTTTATCTTGCCTATCGGAGAACTCTCACGATCTCAAGCCAATCAAAGATTGTACTCGTACGATAGAAGATGTAAGATCAGGTCACACAACTGCGATAAAAGTAGTATCGGTCTGGCTTCACAATCCCAATGAAGTCTTTAAGTCGTTAACCTGGTTTTTGAGAAGAAACCCAAAGGTTAGAGGAGAATCGACTCTGGCGAGCGTACTAGTATCACACAGACGTGTGGGGATTTGTTTTGCCTAATGCTAAATGTCTCCTATATATAGTCTTCAAATTAGGGTTTTTCCTTAGTTACAAAGCAATCAATATTCACTGTTAGATGAAAACCTGATTTAGATTCAAGCTAATACTTCTCAACCGTTAGATCGAAAACTTAGCTTGTCACACACACTTGAGATATACGTTTACTGGGTTTGTGAAAACCGTGCCCAAATGTGTATGTGTATGTTGGTTCAACATAGTAACCAAAAAGGTCAACCATATGAGCATTTCATATTAACCTTGTTCTTCTTCACCATAACTAGTTCAATTGATTCAAATGAACTAGTTAGAGAGTTGTTCAATTGCTATGAGATCTTATGTAACTACACAAGACACGGTTGAAACAAAGATGATTCGATTCGATTGAATCGTCTCATGAACTTTATATCCACGGTTTGCATACTGCATTCCTTAGTAATTTAAGTTTCATGTTCAGAGAAAATCTTTAGATCATAACCCACTCAAGTACGCAAACAAGTTCGCGGACTTAAGACAACCGACAGAGTTTTCCAAACTCAGCATAAAATCTCGGCAAGGAGACTTCCGCCAGTTCGTGGACTAGGTTCGCGGACTGAGTTCGTGGACTAGGTTCGCGGAATGAGTTCGCGGGTTAAACACGCAAACGAGTTTTTGGAAAATCCCAGCAGAAATTCTCGGCAAGAGAACTTCCGTCAGTTCGCGGACTGAGTTCGCGGACTTGGCAAAGCCAATTCCTCCGGTTTCTCTCAATCAACAAAGTTCGCAAACTTCGGATTAAGGAATAAGACATATGCACATATGTGTTTCCTCACAATGCTTATATCCATCATTGGTTATATAGAATAAACTCTTTTTCCAACCATTGAAACATTCTTAGAGGACGTTATACAGTTGTTACATTATTTCTCGTCAAAGCGATTTTCAAAGTGATTGAAACATTATGACTTTCGTCACTAGGTGAAGATAAACCCGATCAGAGCGAAACAATTTACTAACACATGATTTCGAAATATAGATAGGCGAGATATACTCGGCTCGAAATATCAAATGTGTATGATCCAGTCTATATAGCATACGACTTTTGTCTCATAAGAAGTAGGAGATAGAAGAGATAGACTTTTGAGTGATAGATAAGTTCAAGTCTCCACATACCTTTTTGTTGATGAAGTTCCACGGTTCCTTGAGTAGATCTTCGTCGTTGTATGATGAATCGCCATGAAGTCCTTGAGCTCAACTACACTTTTCTATCCTAGTCCGAGACTTAGATATGTAGACTAGAAATCAAGACTCATAAGTTTGATCACTAACATTGACAAAAATGCTTGAGATAGCAACGCATGGAAGGTCGACCGAGCAATGCTCTAACAATATCCCCCTTTGTCAATTTTAGTGACAAAACTATTAATACATATGGAATACAAAAAAGATAAACTTTAGTGGCTCCTATTCCATAGTCTAATCTTCAACGTTCCCTGAAATCTTCGTCCTTCCGAGTACTCCAATGATCCCAAAGGTTGTAAGTTTAGCATCACCGTTGTTGAAGATCCGTATCTATAACAATGAGAGAAATCGAGATTCTCGATCATTATTATACAGTGACATAGTATTATTATGTAACATCAAAGTCCAATTGCATCACGACTTTAACAATAATACTACGGTGATATGTATCATTCCCCCTTAGTCAATACTCCATCTCACATGGAAACCACTCCCCCTTACACAATGATCCGAAAACCATATGTATATGTAGTAGAACTACACATTAATTCTCCCCCTTTTTGTCAATAAAATTGGCAAAGGTACATGAACGGGTTCCTAATGAAATTTCCGAGAAAAGACGTTTCATAGACTAAAAGAAAAATACATACCAACTTAATTTAGATGCAATCATAAATCCGAAGCTAAATGCATTCATCAAGGAGTTTTAAGATACAAGATAACCCCTATAAAATTCCACAACCACACACCCCGCAAGATATTACCATTAAGCACAAGTTCAAAAGAACTCTCCCCCATTTGATGTCATTCCCGAGAGAACAACAAGAGCGACCTTAATTTCGAAGGAAAAGAAGGATTTTTAGTTGGACACCAAAAACCATAGGAAAATGATTTTCTATATCCAAAACTCAATCAAATTAATCACAAGTAAACCCATGATTAATTTAATTGGAATACGCAACTAAATCAAACCACAAAAGTGATCAATTTAATTGACTGTGCTCATCATAAGTAAACTTACGGAGCTACGACTAAGGTAATCATACGGAGATGAATAACTTAATCGTTCACATACTCAACATAAGGAAAACCTTACGGAATATACGACTACATCAACCAATAGAACATAGTTAGTATAGCCGTTCATATACTCAACACAAGAACTTGTGGAATATTTGAAAACTCAACAAGACTAATTACAAGAGAACCCATAATTAATCTAATTGGAATACAAACAACCAAACTAATCACGAAAGTAATCAATTTAATTGTCAAAATTTTTGCTCGACAAAAGAAGACTTTCGGAGAAAATAACTAAATAACCAACCAATATGATTAATTTAGTTCATAATGCTCAACATATAACATCTTATGGAACAACCATCAAAGCCAATAAGAATAATCGACTTAGTTGTATCGTGCTCAACATAAGACACACAATGGAGCCTTCACGGTAATACAAAAAGAATGGATCAAAGAATATCAATACCGCGGAATACATACAAGGATCTATTTTATCTTTCCATCACTATATGCATAATGACATAATAAAATTTATCCTTGTCACACAAAAGATTTTATCCTATTTTCCATCAAGTAAATGACTGCATAGGCATAACTTTTGTATTTGTCAAAAGTCCATTCGTCCTTTCATCAATACGAAAACCAATTCATAAACGACTTTACTTTTGACAACATATGGGACCTTCAAGTTCACGGACGCAAACAATACATATCCCATAAAAATATTGCAATATCACAAAATCATAAAGATTAATACTGCAATAACATCATCCTCCAAATATTTTTAGAATTTAAAACCGATAAACCTAAAAAATAAACATAAGAAGATGAAAACAAAATAGATATGTGTAGTCACAATCTTTGCTATTCAAAACGCTATTTATTCTTCCAACTAATCCAAAAAGAAGATATACTAGGCAACCTCAGTTTTCCTTGATGATTTCATACCTCTGAAATGGTCCATCAAAATAGGAGTCACTGATATCCTTGATCCTGTTGACTGTAGAAACACCATGTTCAAAAGTTAGAATGTTGACTTTTCGATCAATAGTGCGAGCATAATGGCGAGCCTTTGCGCAGTCAAGGATAACTTTTTTCTGATTCCTGATCAAGATATTATGAGTATCAAGGATTTTTGCATGTCCATCAAAAAGCTGGTTCATCTGCAGTTGAAGGTTAGCAAGTTCGTTCTTGACTTCATTTTGAACATGAATCAGATCTTTGACAGATTCTCCAATCCAAGAGTTATACTCTTTTCTTTCAACCATCTTCTTCAAAATAAAATCTTGACCAGAAACACATCTTTTGAGATCATCCTCAACCATAGGGTTAACTTCTTCTTTGGGAACAGATTCCATAGAGTTCCTTTCTGAAGAATAAAGAAACACATATAAAACTTATATATATGTTCGTGAGTACCCTAGCTGGAAACCCTAAAGTTTCTTGAGGAGACCCATACGTTTGTGGACCAGCCAAAGTACAAATGGCCCAAATTAGGAAAACTGCATACCATGCTTTCAAAGATTCTCTATCTCCAAAAGATCATAGTGACAAAGGAAAGAAGTACTAACAACATAACATCATAAGATATACAAACTGGAGAAAAACAACAGAATACTTGAGCATCTCACAAATCCTCATTCTTGTATCTCTCAAGTTAGACACAAGAATAGACTTTCTGCTACTCGGTAGAAGAGGGAGACACAGTCTCACCATAGGTTCTGAGAGAATAACAGTTATTTCCTCCAGGATATCTGAACTTAGCATTTCTTGTCCTTCCTTGGCAGTTTCCAGATACGGGAGAACGTCTCACAGTCCCTCTGGGAATCACAGATGAGGAATCTTTCTGATAACAAAGTCTAGGACCTCTAGAAATGGGTTCTAGGGGATTTTCCGAAAATGGTCTCCATACACTAGACTTAAATTTACCAGAGTTGTTCTTATAAGCACAGGATATGCTTTCATAGGTAGTACGATTTATACCACTCGGATTTACCAGTGTCCTGTAATGATTTCTAGGAGAGAGATCATTCTTATAAGATGCCTGGTTCCGTGTGGAAGCGAGGTTCACTGCAGCTGTCATTTGACTATTTACTCCATTGACAGTAGCAAGAAGCAATTTGTGAAGTTTAAAGAATTGTTTCTTTCTGGCAAAAAAATGAATAGCATAGTGATTTCCTTTTCCACAGAAGGTACAGGTTCGTGGAGGAGAAGCAACATCAGACACTTGTTTAAACTTCATAGCAGTCAAAGAGAATGGGAATGCCTGCAGCATTGTCGTATCACTGTCTTCGGTTCCATGCCTAAGACTTGTCATCTTGTGCTGGAATTTTTGAAGATGACGGTTTGGATCTTCACCCGGAAGTCCCTTGAATTTCGGTAAATGATGAATCAAATTCGACTTCAGCTCCATTGTGTTAGTTATGGCGGTAGAAAAGACATCACCCTTGAAAGATTGGGAAAAGCAAAAAATTACATTCATGGCGGGAGAAATACCAAAATAAAATTTGAACCACACATCTCCATTGGTTATCACAGTGCCTTTTACGCGAAAAGAGAAGAAGACAACGACAAAATCCACAGGAGAATGGATATTGAACAAAACTTTAATCGATACATGAAGTTCAGTGGATATAATATTTTATCACGCATTCCGGGGAATGGGATTTAAAGATGGAGAAATGTCCAGTTCAACATATTTTGTTCACGGCTTTGGAAAATCCACAACAAAACCTAAAGGAGAGATAGTGGTACGAATTCCACTTGGAGAAATCGAAACACGTGTAACGCTGTGCGTAGTGGATATGGAATCGCCATATAATATGTTATTAGGAAGACCATGGATACATGTGATAAAAGCTGCAGTATCAACGTTTCATCAATGTATTAAATTCCCCACACCAAATGGAGTAGGTGAAATCAGAGGAGATGTTGACAATGCGAAATTATGTCATCAAATTGAAGTAAAGCATTATGAAGGACAAGCAAAAAAGAAACAATTTTGCAGAAAGTTGGAAAAGGAAGCAAAGAAAGAAGAAGAATTTAGAGTATATATGATAAGGACAAAAGAAGGCAAAGGAATACCCGGAGAAATTTCGGAAGAAGGAGAAGGACCTATGAAAACAATAAAAGAACCAACACCAATGGGAGAAGCTAAACCCAGTTACACTGCCGCAGAACCAACAAAAAGAAATAAACATTGTGACTATAGAAGAACTTTAATACTGAGAATTGGAACCAAAATGGATCTGGAAGAAGAAGAAAGAACTGTTAACTTGTTGCGAGAATATAAAGATGTTTTCGCATGAAGCATGGATGAGATACCGGGAATAGATCCATCAATTGCATTCCACAAGTTGGAGATTAACAAAAATGTGAGACCATTTAAACAGAGAATAAGAAAAATTGCAGAAACTTACCATTCCCAAATAGAAGAAGAACTACAGAAAATGCTTGATGCGAGAATCATAAGAGAAGCTAAATACCCAGAATGGATAGCGAATATGGTCATTGTCCCAAAGAAAAACAAAGGAATCAGGATTTGCATAGATTTCACTGATTTAAACAAAGCTTGCCCCAAAGATAGTTTTCCGTTACCAGATATTCCTCAAATGGTGGAATCCGCGGCGGGAAACGATAGAGTATCGTCTTTAGATGGGTACAAAGGGTATAACCAAATCCCTCTCGCTGAAGAAGATCAAGAACATACTGCTTTCTTTGCCCCTAGAGGTTTATATTGTTACACGAAAATGCCATTTGGTTTGCGAAATGCGGGAGCGACATACTAAAGGATGGTAGAGAAGGTGTTCGCAAAATGGATACACAAAACATTAGAAGTATACGTGGATAACATGTTAGTAAAGAGTAAAGAATCTAAAGACCATGTACAAGACCTGAGGGAGATTTTTGAACAAATGCGGCAGTATAACATTAAATTGAATCCTGAGAAGTGTACTATTGGAGTTGCATCGGGAAAAATTTTAGGCTACATTGTATCAAAGGAAGGAATACAGGTTGATCCAGAAAAAGTGCAAGAAGTTCGTGACATGCCAACACCAGCAACAATAAAAGATGTAGAAAAGTTGAATGGGATTCTAGCTTCGCTGGGGAGATTCATTTCGCGATCATCAGACAAATGCAAATATTTTTTCGATATACTCAAGAAGGGTGCGAAATTTAAATGGACTGATGAATGTGAAAAAGCTTTTCAAGGGATCAAAGAACATCTTATGAATACAACTATTTTACAAAAATCAAAATCAGGAGAAGAATTATTGATCTATCTTGCGACGACGTCGCATGTATTGAGTGTTGTGTTATTGCGAGTAGATGCAGGAGTGGAGAAACCCATTTATTACATTAGCAAAACTTTTAATACTGCCGAGAAGAATTACCAAAAGATTGAGAAGTTAATCTTAGCATTAGTTTATGCATCATTTAAGCTCCGCATATACTTTCAAGCGCACAAGATAAAGGTATTAACAAAAGTACTGTAGTTGCAGGAAATCCTACACTACACCCCTCGTATGATTTTATTATTAATCAACTCATTTTAGGTTTAAACTCTTTATTTTATTGAATAATATTTTAATATTCTTACAAGAAAAGATAAAGAAATCAAGAATGATCTCTGTTCTAGACTTTCTCTCTCCTATTTACTTGTTTATTACCCAAAAAAGATCTCCTTTACAACTTGAATGACTATTTATAGGGAAATACATAGTGGATGACAGCTAATTCTGTCCTTTATTTTTTGGATATGGCTTGCGACATTCTCGCAACCTTACAAATGTTAATTTCGCAAGTTCTCTAATCTTCGCAGGACTATCACATCTTTCTCATGATCCTAGCTGACGTCGTTTGTTATATTCTTCCTGAAATTGTTCTGCGACAATATTGTGCTATGCCTTTGATAATTTCGCTGAGACATTATTGTTGCGAGATTCTGATCCTACATCTTGCCTCTTCTCATATGTTCTCTGCGAAGTAGAGAATGATGTGAGAAATGCCGCAGCTGTTTTCCTCTTCATATTCTGCATCTATCACACGTATTCTTTCCTCCATTTATTTCTCGACACGTCTTTTGTAACCGTTGCTTTTTAACCGCTTATATCTTTCCGTATTAATCATGTTTATTTTCTCGAGGAGAAATTCCCTCTATATATATTCATTCCCACTCTCTTTTTCTTTCTTTTTATTTTCTCTGCAACTTCATCGTTCTTCTGCAAATTCCATTATTACAATTTTTCTTCTTTCTTCTTCAATCTTTTAAGTTCTTCTTCATCTTCATACTAGATCTTCATAGTTCGTAATTTTCTTTGAGACAATCTCCCTGCTATTATTTTTCATGGATTCATCAAGGTTAGACTTCTCTTTTCTTCTTTATGAGTTTTGCCGAGATTAATATATTTGAAATTGATCTTGTTTATTGCCTTATTTGATGTTGTTTATGTGATTCCCATACTCTTGTTATTTCAGCAAAAGTGGCTCCAACACTAAATTTACAGTTCAGAACCCTAACATTCCCAAATCACAGCATAAGGTTGTCGCACATAAAAAGAAGTCTGCGAATGAGAAGGTAGTAAGAAACACTATGTTTTTCTAATAGCAATATTGTTGCCGCTGTTTCTTATCTGGATTGTAATTCGCAGGGTGATAAAGATCTTAATAAACCTCTCAAGAAATCTCGCCACCTTAAAATTGTTCCATCTTCTGTTCCCTTCCACCTACTCATTTCTTCCAAATCTCATGCGACGTCTTCGCAAGATAAACCTTTATCTCCAATTCGCGAAAATGCTGCCTCTGACTTCATTTCTTCTGCTGACCTTTCTATGATTGAAATTCTTCATCACTGATTCAATTGGTACTTTTGTTAATACCTTTATCTTGTGTGCTTGAAAGTATATGCGGAGTTTAAATGATGCATAAACTAATGCTAAGATTAACTTTTCAATCTTTGAGTAATTCTTCTCGGCAGTATTAAAAGTTTTGATAATGTAACAAATGGGTTTCTCCACTCCTGCGTCTACTCGCAATAACACATCACTTAATGCATGCGACGTTGTCGCAAGGTAGATCAATAATTCTTCTCCTGGTTCTGTTTTTTGTAAAATAGTTGTATTCATAAGATGTTCTTTTATTCCTTGAAAAGACTTTTCACATTCATCACTCCATTTAAATTTTGCACCCTTCTTGAGTATATCGAAAAAGTATTTGCATTTGTCTGATGATCGCGAAATGAATCTCCCCAGCGAAGCTAGAAGCCCATTCAACTTTTGTACATCTTTTATTGTTGCTGGTGTTGGCATGTCACGAACTGCTTGCACTTTTTATGGATCAACCTGTATTCCTTCCTTTGATACAATGTAGCCTAGAAATTTTCCCGATGCAACTCCAATAGTACACTTCTCAGGATTCAATTTAATGTTATACTGCCGCATTTGTTCAAAAATCTCCCTCAAATCTTGTACATGGTCTTTAGCTTCTTTACTCTTTACTAACATGTCATCCACGTATACTTCTAACGTGTTGTGTATCCATTTTGCGAACACCTTCTCTACCATTCTTTGGTATGTCACTCCCGCATTTCGCAAACCAAATGGAATTTTCGTGTAACAATACAAACCTCTAGGGGCAAAGAAAGCAATATGTTCTTGATCTTCTTCAGCGAGAGGGATTTGGTTATACCCTTTGTATCCATCTAAAGATGATACCCTTTCGTTTTCCGCTGTGGATTCTACCATTTGAGGAATATCTGGTAATGGAAAACTGTCTTTGGGGAAAGCTTTGTTTAAATCAGTGAAATCTATGCAAATCCTGATTCCTTTGTTTTTCTTTGGGACAATGACCATATTCGCTATCCATTCTGGGTATTTAGCTTCTCTTATGATTCCTGCATCAAGCATTTTCTGTAGTTCTTCTTCTATTTGGTAATGGTAAGTAGTTGCAATTTTTCTTATTCTCTGTTTAAGTGGTCTCATATTTTTGTTAATCTCCAACTTGTGGCATGCAATTGATGGATCTATTCCCGGTATCTCATCCATGCTTCCTGCGAAAACATATTTATATTCTCGCAACAAGTTAACAGTTCTTTCTTCTTCTTCCTTATCCATTTTGGTTCCAATTCTCAATATTAGAGGTTCCTCTATAGTCCCAACGTTTATTTGTTTTGTTGGTTCTGCGGCAGTGTAACTGGGTTTAGGTTCTCCCATTGGTGTTGGTTCTTTTATCGTTTTCATAGGCTCTTCTCCTTCTTCTGAAATTTCGCTGGGTATTCCTTTGCCTTTTTTTGCCCTTATCATATATACTCTAAATTCTTCTTCTTTCTTTGCTTCCTTTGCCAATTTTCTGCGAAATCGTTTCTTTTTTGCTTGTCCTTCATAATGCTTTACTTCAATCTGATGACATAATTTCGCATTGTCAACATCTCCTCTGATTTCACTTATTCCATTTGGAGTGGGGAATTTAATACATTGATGCAACGTTGATACCACAGCTTTTATCGCATATATCCATGATCTTCCTAATAACATATTATATGGTGATTCCATATCCACTACGCACAATGTTACATGTGTTTCGATTTCTCCAAGTGGAATTCGTACCACTATCTATCCTTTAGGTTTTGTTGTGGATTTTTCGAAGCCGTGAACAAAATATGTTGAACTGGACATTTCTTCATTTTTAAATCCCATTCCCGGAATGCGTGATAAAATATTATATTAACTGAACTTCCTGTATCAATTAAAGTTTTGTTCAACATACATTCTCCTTTTGATTTTATTGTTGTCTCATTCTCTTTTCGTGTAATAGGCACTGTGATGACCAACGGAGATGTGTGGTTCAAATTTTCTTTTGGTATTTCTTCCGCCATGAATGCAATTTTTTGTTTTTCCCAATCTTTCAAGGGTGATATTTTTTCTACCGTCATAACTTTCTTTCCTTCAAAATTTCGCTTATGTATTCTTCCTTTGATGTTTTTCATGAAATTCATTAATCATCGTTTTTGTTATCATATTACACTCCAATCTTTTGCCATTTTCATTAATTCTATTCATCTTTCTTCTAACTGATTCACTGATTTATTTAATCACTTTCTTGACTTGAATATTCTCAATCAACAATCTTCAACTTTCAATCTTCAATGTCCCTGTTTCTAGCGCCATTATGTAGTTGCAGGAAATCCTACACTACACCCCTCGTACGATTTTATTATTAATCAACTCATTTTAGGTTTAAACTATTTATTTTATTGAACAATCTTTGAATATTCTTACAAGAAAAGATAAAGAATCAAGAATGATCTCTGTTCTAGACTTTCTCTCTCATATTTACTTGTTTCTTACCCAAAAAAGATCTCCCTCATCTTTACAACTTGAATGACTATTTATAGGGAAATACATAGTGGATGACAGCTAATTCTGTCCTTTATTTTCGGACACGTCTTGCGACATTCCCGCAACCTTACAAATGTTAATTTCACAAGTTCTCTAATTTTCGCAGGACTATCACATCTTTCTCATGATCCTAGCTGACGTCGTTTGTTATATTCTTCCTGAAATTGTTCTGCGACGCTATTGTGTTGTGCCTTTGATAATTTCGTCGAGACATTATTGTTGCGAGATTCTGATCCTACAAGTACAAATTGAATCAGTGATGAAGAATTCTAAAAGATCAGGAAGAGTGGAGAGATAGAATGCACAAGTAGGCCACTTTGATATTAAATATGAAATTTTGTCTTCACCAAAATCACAAGTTGTTGCAGATTTCTTGGCAGAATTTCCTTTAGAAGAAGATGAAGCAGTAGAAGAAATGATGGATGTAGAAGAAGAGCATGGAGATCCAAAAGATTTATTAACAGAACCAAATAGATGGGAGATATTGGTAGATGTATCATCAAATGGAGAAGGAAATGGAGTTGGATTTGTTTTAATTTCGCCAGAAGGAATAAAGATGGCTTTTTCATTCAGATTGGAATTTGCATCCACTAATAATGAAACAGAATATGAAGCTACGATACATGCCATAAAATTCGCAATAGAAATGAAACTAGAAAATGCAAGGATCACTAGTGATTCGCAGCTAGTTATTCGCCAAATAAAGGGAGAGTATACTACAAATGAACCATCCTTGAAGAAATACAAGAAGCTGGTTGAAGAATTGTCAGCGAAAATCCCAAAAATAAAATGGAGACAGTTCAAGAAGACAAAGCTAGATAAGAAGATCAAGCTTCAATATTAATTTCAGTAGCAGGAGATAACAGAAATTCTACGCCAATATTCTCGCAAGCCTCTCCTTCATTTCGGTTTTGATCTTCGTCTTGACTAGCATCTTGATTATCGCCAGCAACTACTTCTTCAGGAGAAATTTCTTTCTCATTTTGATTAACACCAGCAGATGCTTCTTTAGAAGGAATCCCTTCTTCATCTTCCAAGAAATTATCCTCTGCACCGCTTTCGTAATCATAATCACTATCAGCAGGACGAGGAACTTCATCATCATCTACTTCTAAAGGATCAATTGATGTAGGAGGAAGAGATTTGGACAATAAAATGTCATTTACAAGGACTTCAGCCCGGAGATGAACTTGACGAAGAAGTGCTCTCTGATGATTCCTATCTTGAATATCCTTAAAATAAGCAAGATAATCAAGTCTTCTTTCTGCTCGGTCGCGAGAACCAGTAAGGGCAGAGACGAGCAATGCATTTTCTTTGCGAATTTCGGAATATTTAGCCTCCAAAACAGAAATGGAAGAGTGAAGATTCTTCTCAGACTCTGCGAAAGATAGAATACAAAATTTCATTAAAATGAAGAATTCATAAAGATATGACAAAGAAAAGATAATTAAGGCAGTCAAACTATTCTGACTATCTTCCTTTTGCGAAATAAGGTGTTGAGTCAAGGACATACAACTATTCTCCCAACAGTCCATTGCGTCATCAAATTTATCTCCAACTAAACCTTTAAGTCGAGACTGAAGATTTTTCTCTTTAGAAATAAGAAAGGCATTTTTCTTCGCAAGAGAAGAATAATATTCTTCTAATTTGGAATATTGTTCTTTAAGCTGATTCGCCTTTACACTTAAAGCTATTCTACCTTTAATGAGTGTATCTCTTTCAGCGATAGATGATTCTGTTACTTCTTTAAGTTCATTTCTCAAAGAGCGAAGAGGTTGCTCTTGGTCATCACATACTTTTTGAAGAATACTAAGTTGTTGTGAAGATATCGCCATCTTGTTTAAATAAGTTCTATTCTCTTGAGATAAGGTTTTATTCTCATCTGATAAAGTTTCCATCCCTAAATTAGCTTTAGTTAAAGAATAAGAAAGACGAGATACTTCATTACTTAATAAATCTTGTCTTTGAACTAATTGGGTATTTTCATTGGTAAGATTATTTATATGATCAAGAGAATATGAATAGAGGTTATCTAATTGGTTATATTGATCCATCAAGATTTCTTTATCAACACGGGCTTCTTCAACATCAGATTCAAATTGATATCTCTCCATTATTCGTTTCTGGTTTAAAGCTTAACATGCGAAAGAGGGATTTCAAGGATAATTAAATATGGGAAGGATAAAACCATTAAAAAGGAAAATTAAAAACACATATAAGAAAATCATACCTCTCAATTCATCATTCTTCTTGCGAAGATTGTCACGATCCAGCAAAACATTCTGAAGCTTCTGATTTTCGAGACGAAGAGCATTATATTCTTTTTCCAAAGCTGTCTGCGAAGCAGCTCTGCCAGAACCCAAATGCTTGCTCAGAATTTCGCAAACATTAGACTTGATAGGATCAATAGAAGACTTCTTAACATCATCCATAACTTCAGATAAAACTTTGAAGGCAATATCTATCCCTTCCACAGTTTCTTTCGAAATAGGAAGAGACTTAGGTAGAGAACTGGTAGAGATAGAAGGTTGAGAAACATTCTCAATGGGAAGAGAAGAGGTTTCATTCACAGAAGGATCAACAAGGGGGGTCTCAATCATTGAAAGGTCATCCGAAGAAATGAAGTCTGAGGCAGCTTTTTCGCGAATTGGAGATAAAGATTTATCTTGCAAAGATGTCGCAGGAGATTTAGAAGAGATGAGTAAGTGGAAGGGAACATAAGTTGGAACAGTTTTAAGGTTGCGAGATTTCTTGAGAGGTTTATTAACATCTTTATCACCCTGCGAATTACAACGCAGATAAGAAACAGAGGCAACAATATTGTTATTAGAAAAGGATAGTGTTTCTTACTACCTTCTCATTCGCAGACTTTCTTTTATGCGCAAAAACCTTATGCTGCGATTTGGGAATGTTAGGGTTCTGAACTGTAAATCTAGTGTTGGGGGCGCTTTTGCTGAAATAACAAGAGTATGGGAATCACATAAACAACATCAAATAAGACAATAAACAAGATCAATTTCAGCAAAACTCATAAAGAAGAAAAAAGAAAACTAACGTTGATGAATCCATGGAAAGTAATAGCAGGGAGATTATTTTGAAGAAAATTACGAACTATGAAGATCTGCAGAAGAAATAGAATGAAGATGAAGAAGAACTTAAAAATATTGAAGAAGAAAGAAGAAAAGTTGCAATAATGGAATTTACAGAAGAGCGATGAAGTTGTAGAGAAAATAAAAAGAAAGAAAAAGAGAGTGAGAAGGAATATATAGAGAGGGAATTTTTCCTCGAGAAAATAAACACGATTAATATGGAAAGATATAAGCGGTTAAAAAGCAACGGTTACAAAAGACGTGTCGAGAAATAGATGGAAGAAAGAATACGTGTGATAAATGCAGAATATGAAGAGGAGAACAACTACGGCATTTCTCACATCATTCTCTACTTCGCAGAAAAGATATGAGAAGAGGCAAGATGTAGGATCAGAATCTTGCAACGACAATATTTCAGCGAAATTATCAACAACACAATACAACAGCGTCGCAGAACAATTTCAGGAAGAATATAATAAATGACGTCATCTAAGATCACGAGAAAGATGTGATAGTCCTGCGAAAATTAGAGAGCTTGCGAAATTAATATTTGTAAGGTTGCGAGAATGTCGCAAATCATACCCAAAAATAAAGGACAGATTAGCTGTCATCCACTATGTATTTCCCAATAAATAGTCGTTCAAGTTGTAAAGAAAGGGAGAGATCTTTTTTGAGTAAGAAACAAGTAAATAGGAGAGAGAAAATCTAGATCAGAGATCATTCTTGATTTCTTTATCTTTTCCTGTAAGAATATTCAAAGATTGATCAATAAAATTAGAAGTGTTCACCTAAAAATGAGTTGATTAATAATGAAATCATATGAGGGGTGTAGTGTAGGATTTCCTGCAGCTACATTCTCCTCCCCAGAAGTAATGTAAAGGAAGAAGTGAAAAAGCGGGGGTCTAACAACACCACCCAATATTTCGCTTAGCAATCTGTATGGACTAACTCCGAAACACTTCCAGCGAGTCTTTAATCATACACAAGGAATAACTTGGACGGTACCAAAGACCAATGTCCAAGGATCAATCAATGACAATCAACAACCAAAGGTTGGATTATGCTAATTGATGATCTAACACAACCTGTATTATTTCAATTGTAAAGATAAAACAATATAATGCGGAAACTCAAATAACACAGACGCCAGAAATTTTGTTAACGAGGAAACCGCAAATGCAGAAAAACCCCGGGACCTAGTCCAGATTGAATACACACTGTATTAAGCCGCTACAGATACTATCCTACTCCAAGCTAACTTCTGACTAGACTGTAGTTGAACCACAATCAGTCTCCCACTGATCCAAGGTACAGTTGTACTCCCTACGCCTCTGATCCCAGCAGGATACTGCGCACTTGATTCCCTTAGCTGATCTCACCCACAACTAAGAGTTGCTACGACCCAAAATCGCAGGCTTTGACAATAAACAAATCTGTCTCACACAGACAAGTCTATCAAAGGATCAATCTGTCTCCCACAGAAAAACCGTAAAGTTTTTTTTCTGTCTTTTGATAATAATCAAGGTGAACAAGAACCAATTGATATTCCGGTCTTATATTCTCGAAGAACATCCTAGATTAATCAATCACCTCACAACAATCTTAATCGTATGGTAGCGAAACAAGATGTTGTGGAATCACAAACAATAAGACGAAGATGTTTGTGATTACTTTTTATATCTTTCCTATCGGAGATATCAAATCTCAAGCCAATCAATCTGATTGTACTCTTACAATAGAAGATGCAAGATCAGATCACACAACTACGATAAAAGTAGTATCGGTCTGGCTTCACAATCCAAATGAAGTCTTTAAGTCGTTAACCTGGTTTTAGAAGAAGAAAACCAAAGGTTAAAGGAGAACCGACTCTAGTACGCAAACTAGTATCACAGGTAAGGTGTGGGGATTAGTTTTGCACAATACTAGATGTCTCCTTTATATAGTCTTTCAAATCAGGGTTTTTCCTTGGTAACAAAGCAATCAATATTCACCGTTAGATGAAAATCTTATTTAGATTCAAGCTAATATTTCTCAACCGTTAGATCGAAAACTTAGCTTGTTATACACAAATGAACTGCACGCTTCTAGTTTTGTTAACCGTACCCAAACGTGTACATTGTTGGTTCAACAATAGTTAACCAAAAGGTTAGCCATATGAGCATTTCATATCAACCATGTTCTTCTTCACCATAACTAGTCCAAATGACTCAAATGAACTAGTTAGAGAGTTGTTCAATTGCAAGGAAATTTTATGTAACTACACAAGACACAATTGAAGCAAACATGATTTGATTCACTTGAATCGGTTCATGAACTTTTATAGCCACGGTTTGCAAACTGCATTCCTTAGTCTTTTTAAGTTTAAGTTCAGAAATCATCTTCGGATATATAACCTTATCAAGTTCGCAGAATAGGTTCGCGGACTTAAGACACCGGACAGAGTTTACAAACTCCAGCAGAAAATCTCGGCAAGAGACCTTCTGCCGGTTCGCGGACTGGTACTCAAGCAACTAGTTTGTCAACTCCAGCAGAATTTCTCGGGATGAGAAGTTCGGCAGTTCGCGGACTGAGTTCGCGGACTTGGCAACAAGCCATTCTTCCGGTTTCTCTTGATCAACAAAGTTTGCAAACTTTGGTTCAAGGAATAAGTCTTATACAAAACTGTGTTTCCACAACAATGCTTATGTCCACCATTGGTTATGTAATCTAAACTCTCATTCCAACCATTGAAACATTCTTAGAGGACGTTATATAGTTGTTACACCATTTCTCGTCAAAGCAATTTTCAAAGTGATTGAAACATATCATGACTTTCGTCAATAGGTAAAGATAGACGTGGTCGAAGCGAAAAGCTTACCAACACATATTTCGAGATATAGATAGGCGAGGTATACTCGGCTCGAAATACCAAATGTGTATAATCTAAGTCTATATATATAGCATACGACTTTTTGTCTCAAGAAGTAGGAGATATAGTAGATATACTTTTGAGTGACAGATAAGTTCAAGTCTTCACATACCTTTTTTTCGAGAAGTTCCACCGGTTCCTTGAGTAGTTCTTCTACTTGTATGATGAATCGCCATGAAGTCCTTGAGCTCAACTACACTTTCTATCCTAGTCCGGGACTTAGCTATAGTAGACTAGAAATCAAGACTTATAGTTTTGATCACTAACATTGACAAACATGCTTGAGATAGCAACACATGCGAGTTCGACCGAGCAATGCTCTAACAATCTCCCCCTTTGTCAATTTTAGTGACAATCTCCGGAAATACCGTTTGTCAAAGTGCAATGGAATCCACAAGATGAGCGAGAAGCTTCTTGGGAGCATGAGGATGTTATTCGTCGTTCTCACCCGCATCTTTTTAATAATGAGGTAAATCTGATTCCGAGGACTGAATCCTTTTCTAGTGGGGTAGACTGTAATATTCACCCATTTTTATCTAACTACAAATAAATAGTTTTAATGCTAAGGCGCCCCTTAGATAGTTAAAGGATTTATTTAGTTGTCCCTTAAGTAACTGATTAGGTTTTTGACCTTTTCTTTAACTTCCTGATCGTGGGTAAAGGGTGGAAAACATATCATTATAACTATAGAAAGGGAACAACAGGATTTAGGCGGCTCTAATATATAGAAAACCTAATAAAGATTTGGACAAAAGAAGGATTTCTTGGTGTCTGGTAGTGGTAAGGATTTTATTTGGCTTGTTCTAGATTTCTCCTTCTTAATTTTTTTTGTAACTATGTAATCATGTTGTAATTCCTTTTGTATTGAGGATTGGATACAGTGAAGTGATTGCTTCTTGAGAAGATTGGCTATTGTTGCTTGGATTTAAGGCAAGTTCACTTTGTTTCTGCATTAGGACAAATTTAGGGGTTTTAAACTTGACCTTATAATCTTGTAGAAACATAAGATTTGTGATACTTATACATTCCAATAGATCGTTGTTGTGCTACTCTAGAATTATTCGTGATTTTGGCATAGATTGTATCGGTTGTAGGTCACCATTTTATAATCCTAACTTGAGTCTAAATTTAATTTCAACCCATAAACCGTAGCGAATTAGGCTGGGAAAGACTGGATCATTAATGGCAGCTTAGTCGAATGATAAAAATTGTTAGGAAATTGTGTGGGGTATGTAAATTACTTCTCACAAATGTGTTGTGTGTGTTTATGTATGCATCCGTTAATAAAAGTATAGCTTGGCTCCAAGACGTATTTAGTAAAGAAGGAAATGTAACCATATGCCTGATTAGTCCGTAGTGGGAATATCCAGTATGTCTTCAGTGCTCCACGAAGGTGCTTATACATTTTTGAACTGGTGTTTAAGTGTGGCTGACAATTGCTGTGAATTAATAAGACTCTTTTATGCATTGGCTTGTTGTGTGCTTGCACGTGAGTGTGCAAATATCAAGATTAGATGTTAAGTTGTACATATACTTAGTATACTTAGTGGAGTTAACTTCCAGTAGGATAGGGACTGCATTTGGCGTACGTTTCTTAAGTTAGTGGAGTTGACTTCCAGTAAGATAGGGACTGCAATGGCGTACGTTTCCTAATCATTTGTTGATTATGAGGTAGTGTTCTTATATGGGTACATGTCGTGGTTCAGTTGATTATGTGGTCTCTGTATTATTTTAGCAGCACTGAAAATGAGTGCAGTTGTGTGTCACGGTGTAGGCAGTATCTTAGAGATGCCTTTTTGGTTACTTTCATGTTGTGTATTTGGAAGTAATATGGTAGGAATATGTTCCCTACAAATCTTTCGAAAGAGAAGTCAGATAATTCTTTGGAAGTGGTGTAATGACAGTAGTTCTCGATACCACTTGTTGGGTATGTTTTGTACACACGAATGGATCTGTTCCCTGCATTAATATTCGTGATGAGCGTAAGAAGGTTCTTTTAATACCTTAGATTTATTTGGTTAGTTTGTATCTTAGTGAGTTTAAATGGTTGATCGTCTAAATTTCTTAAATTATAGTTAGAGCTGCACCTGTTTAGATACACATTTTAACGAATTCTTAAATTTGTCGTGGTCGGGATCTATGGTGAACTTCCTTGGAGTTTAACTCCCGTTGATTATATTTTTCAGGTGTTGTTAGAGATCGTGAAGGAGTTTGATTGATTCTAGTTCCGGTGGATATTCTGAAGATATCTAACTGAGGGTAGACATCTACACTTCTTGTATTTATTTATTTTTTTTCGTTATGTAGTTGTGAGGCAGTGGGATACTTACTTTGGGTAGACTTCATTATTTTTTTCTTTTTCTTTGTTAGTTCGTTTTTAGAGGTGGATTATATTATTGAAGTCTAGTACACCGTTTCTATTCTTTAGACATCTTCATTATTTTTTGTCAAGAAATAAATTCCCTTTTGCATATACAATTGAAATGGAACTTTATTCCTAGTTTTCTGTGGTTATGTACCTTATTGCAGAATATTAACGACATACCTTCTACTTAACCATCGGTCGGGGCTATGTGGAAAGTAGGGTCGTTATAGTTGGTATCAGAGCCGACGATGGGTCTCCTGCCAAGGGTGGGAAGGTACGCTGGACGGGGTTGGTCCAGGTGCTTCTCATGAGGGGTAGGGAACGTCGGAGAT
This sequence comes from Papaver somniferum, assembly GCF_003573695.1. Classification (NCBI taxonomy): domain Eukaryota; kingdom Viridiplantae; phylum Streptophyta; class Magnoliopsida; order Ranunculales; family Papaveraceae; genus Papaver; species Papaver somniferum. The sequence continues at coordinate 129,038,251 of NC_039362.1, read as the reverse complement.
CTGGGCTTGTATATATATTCGGAGCCGAGGACGGATCCAATTTAAGGTGGTGGTATTGTAATACCCCGATATTCGGCAGTGGTTGACCGAATGGAATATAAGTGATGATTTGTCCTTACCTAACTTCGAGGTCTTTTCAGCACAATTGGCTCCAGAGTTGGCAGAAAACTCTGCAGTTAAGCATGCTCGGGCGGGTGTAATCCAGTGATGGGTGACCATCTGGGAAGTTTCTACTGGATTACCGCAGTAGTGCCGTTAAAAATCCCACACTGCTGGATAACCGCAGTGGGTAAATGGGAACAATATCGGTGTTAGTTGGGATACAACTAAGGATCGTTCCCTTGTGCTCGGGTGGGGGAGTATGCTGGGGGATTATGCCAGATACTGCTCTTGTAGGAGACAAGGAACGTCTACATTAGACCGAGGCCTTTTCAGCACAATTGGCTCCAGAGTTGGCAGAAAACTCTGCAGTTAAGCGTGCTCGGACGGGAGCAATCCTGGGATGGGTGACCTCCCGGGAAGTTGTTGCTGGATTACCGCAGCGATGCCCGTTGAAAACCCCACACTGCCGGATAATCGCAGTGGCTAAGTTGGGACAGTATCGGTGGACGGGTCATTACACAAAGTCATTAATGACCATGCACCATAGTTCACATAAAATGATTGTGAACATTCAAGAATCCCATAGCAATGTATACTACTGTCTATTCTTGAACTTTTTTCTTTGTGATTCACCAACATCATTCTTGTAAAAGTTACAAATGAGCTTATAAGAGAATTACTCCAAGAATCCAAGTGTCGAAGTCCAACAGAAGTAGAACAAGTGCAACGAAACAGAGCAAATTACTCAAAAACAAGATACGAGACAAATACTAACCTCAACTCTTTCAAATTTAAGATTTCTCATCACCATTTTGAAGATAATTCAAAGAGAAAGAGAATGCAAGAATCAGGTCATTCCGAGTTCGGACGAAGAAGTTACGGCCAAAACAAATTTACCGAATATCGACATCAAGTATGCATACGGGTTTGCAAACGAATTTTCAAGTCCGCGAACTTAACCCATGAATTTTGATTTTAAAAGATGTTATGCATACCTGGTAGGTGTACCATGAAGTCCAAACATTCCGAACTACTATTTTCAAAACTAAACGTTTAAGAACCCTTTTTAGGAGAATCCAGTCGAATTCTACAGCCTTACCGAACATAATCTGTGTGCCCCAATTTCCGTGCTTTCCTCACCGTATACATAGCAGGGCTTTCCTTGGTGAGGATGCACTTACAACACAATCAAGTTGTGTTGGGGTGAACAATGTCTTGCTCACCACAAGTGACCTTTGGATTACCATAAAAGAGATCGTTTTTAAAACCTTTCACATCCAATTCCATTTTTCCAAAAAACTTGTTAAGTTCCAACATCATGGATACTGCCTTCTCCATAGTCATGGAATTTTCTGGAAGATCTTTCCTTTTCACACTCAAGGCACCATTAGCTTTCTTTGTTACCCACTTCTGAGTGCGCTTAGGAACAACCAGAACCTTCTTCCCATTACTCTCTTCAAGATTTCTCGGAAGAGGATTGGATTGACTATTCTTTTGCAAGTTAGTCTTTCTCCAATTGGGAGCATCGGATCTTGTCTTCGTCTTTACGAAGATATCCTTATAATAACCATTACGATTGTGAAAAGGCCTCGTATGACGTTTATAGGCAAATATAAGTTTATCACAGCAACGATTCCTTTGCCTAAAGGTTGTAAAGTTACAACCCGTAATGTTAAGGGGATTAGCCTTAGGATATGATCTTGGTTTCACAACTTCTTGTGATGCCCAAACAAGAACATCATGAAGTTTCTTATTCCTTATACGAAAACGACATCTCCTTTCCAGGTGACCTTTATTTCTGCAATAGTGGCAAACATAAGGAATGTTCTTACCTCGATCCATATGTGCTGACTTTGGAGGTTGATATTCTTTGCTCTTTCGAACCTTGATTTCCGGTGAAGGTATTTCACTTTTGCCATCAGTGGAAACCTTTTGTTGAGAAGAATCACTAGCCTTGACAAATTTTACCTCTTTGCTAATACTTGGAGCATCTATTCCCTTATAGCCCAATCCTCGTGTATCACGATGATTTTTACTTGCTCCTAGCAAAGTGGTTAATTTGCTTGAACTAGTATTGAACTTTTTCAAGTCATCTTCCGGCATCTTGATTTTATCAAGAGCATCAGCTAAATCAGCCTCAAGGCGTTTTTCTCGAGCGAGATAAGCGCTTTCTCTGTCATCAAAACTTGTTTGTTGAAAGTTAAACCTTGCTTCAGATTCTGAAAGTTTCTCTTCCAACAAAAAGTAATTTTGATAAAGATTATCACATTCAAATGACTTCATACGTAGGTTTTCCTCAGAATCCTTGAGGATCGATTCGCAAGAACGATTCGAAAAATAAACACATGCGTAACATCTTCTCAATTTCTTGTTTTCTCGACAGAGAGGAGTCAGAAGAGGTAAGACATGAGAAGTTGTAATCTTCTTCATATTCCACGAATCCAAAAACTTAACATACTCTGAGACTTCCTCATCAACATCTCTATCAATATTTGAATCACCTTCATCAGAAAGTTCATCCAACTGTTCTTCTAGGAGAGTATCCCAATCAACAGTTTTTACATCAAGAGAATGTTTAGATATTGACTTAGATGCGACAATTCTCTCAGGTGAATCCAAGCTTTTAGAATCATCTGTTAGTTTCTGAACTGGTACGTTATTAGAGATAGACTCGTCCATAATCAGATCGCTACAAACACAAACTTATAAGGTCTTTAACGTGTTTGCCAGCTCTGATACCAATTGAAAAAGCGGGGGTCTAACAACACCACCCAATATTTCGCTTAGCAATCTGTATGGACTAACTCTGAAACACTTTCTAGATAATCAACTAGACAGTCAAACTCAATCTAGTTAAAAGTATCTCAAGGAGTTAATATCTCTCTCTTGTTTTGATTTACTCAATCTAATAGAAATCAGCGAGTCTTTAATCAAACACAAGGAATAACTTGGACGGTACCAAAGACCAATGTCCAAGGATCAATTAATGACAATCAACAACCAAAGGTTGGATTATGCTAATTGATGATCTAACGCACAACCTGTATTATTTCAATTATAAAGATAAAACAATATAATACAGAAACTGAAATAACACAGACACCAGAAATTTTGTTAACGAGGAAACCGCAAATGCAAAAAAACCCGGGGACCTAGTCCAGATTGAATACACACTGTATTAAGCCGCTACAGACACTAGCCTACTCCAAGCTAACTTCGGACTGGACTATAGTTGAACCCTAATCAGTCTCCACTTGATCCAAGGTACAGTTGTACTCCCTACGCCTCTGATCCCAGCAGGATACTACGCACTTGATTTCCTTAGCTGATCTCACCCACAATTAAGAGTTGCTACAACCCAAAATCGCAGGCTTTGACAATAAACAAATCTGTCTCACACAGACAAGTATATCAAAGGATCAATCTGTCTCCCACAGAAAAACCGTAAATTTTTTGTTCCGTCTTTTGATAATAATCAAGGTGAACAAGAACCAATTGATAATCCGGTCTTATATTCCCGAAGAACAGCCTAGATTAATCAATCACCTCACAACAATCTTAATCGTATGCTAGCGAAATAAGATACTGTGGAATCACAAACAATGACACGAAGATGTTTGTGATTATTTTTTATATCTTGCCTACCAGAGATATCAAGTCTCAAGCCAATCAATCTGATTGTACTCGTACGATAGAAGATGCAAGATTAGATCACACAACTACGATAAAAGTAGTATCGGTCTGGCTTCACAATCCCAATGAAGTATTTAAGTCGTTAACCTGGTTTTAGAAGAAGAAAACCAAAGGTTAAAGGAGAACCGACTCTAGTACGCAAACTAGTATCACGCGTAAGGTGTGGGATTAGTTTTTCACAATACTAGATGTCTCCTTTATATAGTCTTTCAAATCAGGGTTTTTCCTTGGTAACAAAGCAATCAACATTCACCGTTAGATGAAAACCTGATTTAGATTCAAGCTAATATTTCTCAACCGTTAGATCGAAAACTTAGCTTGTTATACACAAATGAACTGCACGCTTCTAGGTTTGTTAACCGTACCCAACCATGTACATTATTGGTTCAACAATAATTAACCAAAAGGTTAGCCATATGAGCATTTTATATCAACCATGTTCTTCTTCACCATAACTAGTTCAAATGACTCAAATGAACTAGTTAGAGAGTTGTTCAATTGCAAGGAAATCTTATGTAACTACACAAGACACAATTGAAGCAAAGATGATTTGATTCACTTGAATCGGTTCATGAACTTTTATAGCCACGGTTTGCAAACTGCATTCCTTAGTCTTTTTAAGTTTAAGTTCAGAAATCATCTTCAGATATATAACCTTCTCAAGTTCGCAGACTAGGTTCGCGGACTTAAGATACCGGACAGAGTTTAAAAACTCCAGCAGAAAATCTCGGCAAGAGACCTTCCGATGGTTCGCGGACTGGTACTCACGCAACTAGTTTGTCAACTCCAACAGAATTTCTCGGGATGAGAAGTTCGGTAGTTCGTGGACTGAGTTCGCGGACTTGGCAACAAGCCATTCTTCCGGTTTCTCTTGATCAACAAAGTTTACAAACTTTGGTTCAAGGAATAGGACTTATACATAATTGTATTTCCACAACAATGCTTATGTCCACCATTGGTTATGTAATCTAAACTCTCACTCCAATCATTGAAATATTCTTAGAGGACGTTATATAGTTGTTACGCCATTTCTCGTCAAAGCAATTTTCAAAGTGATTGAAACATATCATGACTTTCGTCACTAGGTAAAGATAGACTTGGTCTAAGCGAAAAGCTTACCAACACATATTTCGAGATATAGATAGGCGAGGTATACTCGGCTCGAAATACCAAATGTGTATAATCTAAGTCTATATATATAGCATACGACTTTTTGTCTCAAGAAGTAGGAGACAGAGTAGATAGACTTTGAGTGACAGATAAATTCAAGTCTTCACATACATTTTTTTCGAGAAGTTCCACCGGTTGCTTGAGTAGTTCTTCTACTTGTATAATGAGACGCCATGAAGTCCTTGAGCTCAACTACACTTTCTATCCTAGTCCGAGACTTAGCTATAGTAGACTAGAAATCAAGACTTATAGTTTTGATCACTAACATTGATAAACATGCTTGAGATAGCAACGCATGCGAGTTCGACCGAGCAATGCTCTAACAAGAAGTGAATAGAATAAAATTTTGCACTGCTATTTATAGCCTCCAAATCCCTTTGCCAATCCATAAAATCTGTAATAGGAACGAATTAAAAATCCAGCCGCCTCTGTCACCTCCTTCGCATGCATAGCACTTCACAGAAATCCCGCAATTGATAACTGTAAGAAGTCAGTGGACATAACTTATCTGTGTTGGGAAAGTAAATACTTCTGATACGATGAGACATAAAGCAGCTTAATAGGGTGTACATGGCTCCTTATTGGACCAAGATTGTAGGATCAGAATCTCGCAATGACAATGTTTCAGCGAAATTATCAATGACACAACACAACAGCGTCGCAGAACAATTTCAGAAATGATAAAATAAATGACGTCAGCAAAGATCACGAAAAAGATATGATAATTCTGCGAAAATTAGAGAGTTTGCGAAATTAACATTTGTAAGGTTGAGAGAATGTCGCAAACCATACCCGAAAATAAAGGACAGATTAGTTGTCATCCATTATGTATTTCTTTGTAAATAGTCGTGCGAGTTGTAAAGAAAGGGGGAGATCTTTTTTGAGTGAGAAATAAGTAAATAGGAGAGAGAAAGTTCAGAGGAGAGATCATTCTTGACTTCTTTATCTTTTCTTGTAAAAACATTCAAAGATTTATCAATAAAATTAAGAGTGTAAACCTAAAAATGAGTTGATCAACAATAAAATCATATGAGGGGTGTAGTGTAGGATTTCCTGCAACTACATAATGGCGCTAGAAACAGGGACGTGTTGAAGATTATTTTAGAAAAAGATGAAGATTGATATTGAGATTTTTGAAAATTTAGAATGATTGATTAAGAATTTTCTATAATTTCTTGCAATACTGTTAACATTGAAGAAATGGCTAGAAGAAGAAATACATCTGAACAACCGACTACTGTTAGAAGAAGCAAAAGAATTGTTGGAAGAGAAATAAGTGAAATGAGAGAATCTACTAGAATGAGAAGTAATAGAGAAAATCAAATTCAACCACCAATTCAACAAACACTAGTTCAAGGGAGGAATACAGATTATGATAGGGTGAGCATACACACTTGACAATCAAATTCGGCAGAAGAAGTAGAAGAAGAGCAACAAAACAGAAATTATAGACAGGAGGAGAGAAATCAAGAAGTAGATGAAGGAATAATTCATGGAGATGAAGAAATTGGAGCATTAGAAACGTTGAGACGAAGAATTCATGAAGAAAGAAGAGCTGAGGCAGAATAACGTGCAAATTTAACAAGGCAAAATCACGAATTAAGGATGGAGAATATAAGACTACAGAATAGAAGATCGAGAAGCATTACAAAATCATATTCAAGATCGACTAGAAGGGAAATGAGGCGAAACTCACCCACAATCAATGCTGGAAATAATATTCAAGAAGAAATATCAAATCCTAGTGAAGAATATCGCGAAAATAGAGAAAGAGCTGATGATCGTTACGCTCCACAAAATGAAACTTTTGATGATGGGAAAAATGGTGGAAATCAAGAGAACGAACAACATCAGGGACGAAATGACCAAGATGGCGAAGGAAATCGAGAGCAAGGAAGAAGAATTTTACATGTAAGAGAAACTCAAAGAAATCAACAGACAATTGAAGAAAAAATTGAAAGACATTATGCTGAACAAACACGTTTAATCTGCGAACGTGAAAGATTGAGAGCGGAAATGGAAGAACAAGAGCTTCAAGAGACAATTCACCAGAACAATCATGACAATCGAGAAAGAAGACATACACAAAACCGGAATAACGGAAATCTCAATGAAGAGTATGATAGAGTAATGAAAGGCATCATCATATGCGAATTCAAGATAGAGATGAGGAAGAAAATCGCAGAAGAAGATGAGATGAGGATAATCAAGAAGAAATGCAAAATTTTGCGAGAGAAGATAGACAGGAACGCATAAGAAGAGAGGCGAAATTAAAGAGACCAATGGATCAAGATTCAGGTGTAAATAAACAAATCTTGAAAGAATTGGAAGAAATGAGAGGAATGCTAAATAATAGAGGAGAAGTAGGTAGAAGACAATTGGATGAAGCAATAGAAGAAGCTGCGAAAACTCCATTTACAAGGGAAGTACAATTAGGAGGAATACCACCGAAATGCAATTTAACCGCATTAACCAGCATTTTTGATGGAACAACTTGTGCAATTCAACACATTAAAGCCTATGTGAGGTGCATGTTACAATGGAAAAATCATGATGCCGTATTGAGCAAATATTTCGCATCCATCTTAACAAGAGAGGCGTTAAAATGGTTTGAAGGTCTACCAAAGAACACAATAACCCCCTTCAATCATTTGCAGACTACATTCTTGGGGGCGTATATAAGTAATAATTCATCGCGACCTGGTATAGAAGATGTGTTTGGATTAAAACAAAGGATTGGAGAAAGTTTGAAACACCTGATTAAAAGATGGTGAACTATGTGTAGCGAAATGGCTGGCCGTGTAGATGAGAGATATCTTATGTTATCATTTATCAATGCTATGTTCGCAACAAACCTATTGTATGTCGAAATTTTCAGAGTCAAGAATACGATCACAATGACTGAATTGCGGGAACTTCAAGAAGAATACATTGCTCTAGAAGAAAGACAAAATGAAATGGAATCATATCCAGTTGCGAACACCAGCTCACAAACAGCGAATGCAAGCTTATTACCTAAACTAATAAACACAGTGGCGAATACTTCGCAAGTACAACAAGAGAAGGTGACAAGTAACAATCAACAGAAACTAGTATCTACGGGAAGCCGAGATCAAGAAGAGTATGAAAGAGAAAGAAATTTCTACAATCGTGGAGGAAATAACAAGATTCAAAGACTCGATCAACCGCAAGAAACTTATGGAGGTCAAAGACAAAACTATAATAGAGGACAAGGAGGTCACAAGGTAGTATGGGAAGAAATCAAAATGCCACCTCTAAATGCAAGTGTGGAGAAGATATGGGAAGCTATAATCTTGATGGAGAATATACCAACACCATGGAACATGGGAACGGAACCACCTCCAAACCACAGAAGTCATGAGTTTTGTTCTTATCATCATTTTCATGGACATACCACAAATGATTGCAGAAATGTAAAAAGAATTATTTTGAGAATGATAGATCAAGGAAAACTAAACGACTTTCTGGTAGGGCATCCACAATCTCAACCACTGCCACCACTGACCACCACCAGAACATCACAAAATGAATACGATGAAAAAGAAAGAAACATTCTTCATAGAAGTTGGTGCAAAAGCAAAAAATCTTATTTTGTCACTCTATCATACATTCATATAAGACAATTGAAGATTTTCATGATAATGTTTTGAGTAGAGTGTTCGCAAGAGATAATGATGGAAAAGAAATTATGAATATTGCGAAAATTTCGCCACTAGAGGAATGGCAGAAACATATCATTTCTTTAACCGTAGAAGAAATTCCCGAAGGAGAAGAGGTGCATGACAATCCATTGGTAGTGAAATTGGAAATTAATCCAAGACCGAAAGAAGATGAGGATGATGAAGCTGAAGATTCATGGGCAATCAATAGAATTCTAATTGATACTGGAAGCTCTGTGAACATCTTATTTTATCAAACTTATAAAACCATGGGTGGAAGAGATGATGATCTTATACCATCAACATATAAGATATATGGTTTTAATGGTACTGCTAACAAGCCTAAAGGGGAGGTTACTATGCGAATTCCATTGAAGGGAATATCTTCTGAAATCTTATTCTGTGTCGTTGATGTAGAATCACCCTACAATGCGTTAATTGGTCGACCTTGGCTACATGGAATTCTAGGTGTAGCTTCAACTTTTCACCAGTGCATCAAATTCCCTCACCCCAGTGGTGTCGGAATCATAAAGGGAGATTGGGTTGAAGGAAAGAGGTGTTACGAAACTGAGATAGAATCTTGCGAAGGAAGAGCAAACAAGAAGGAAAATTGGCGACACAAAATTAAAGATACACAAAGAAGAGAGAGGTTGATGGTGGATACAATCGAAAGGAAAGAAGAAGATATGTTGCGAAATTAATGCTAGCTCAGAATAAAAGTAATGAACATACCACTACTAAGGAAGCACTAGCAGAAAATAATAAAGAAGCAGAGGATGACAAAGGTAATAAAAACAAGAAATGTATGGATGATTAAGTTGTTGCGATACTCTCGCAATAAGAAAAATTCTCAAAAATATATTTGATGGAATGGCAAAATTGAGATTGCGAAATTCAGATACAATATGATGATTTGCGAGACTCTCGTAGAGATAATGAATTTTACAGAAAAATGACGAAAGAGAAAGAGGCAAACCTTTATGGCGTACACCCTAGTTCGCGAATACAATTTCGCAAGAGGCAAATGTAAGACCTAAAGTACGTCATATAAGGGGGTACCTATTACATGACTCAGGGAAAGGCTACACCGCCACCGGAACCTGAGTCATGGAGATTTGGGGTCAATGAAGCCCATTCGGGAGAGGCACCTTGGATTCTCAGATTAAGAATATGACTTAGGTTGGGCGACTAAGGTAATAAGGACTCTCCCAAGGAGTGCGGATCTGATCAAGGCGCCGAGGTACACGGTTGAGTCAAGAGTGCCAGAGACGTTTGAAGCGTACTTTGCCATTCTTGACAAGTCTTGGCTTATACAACACTCATCCTGAAGAAAACCCCACTTAGGGTGAAGTCTCGTAACCATAAACCCTATAGGTAAAATGGATAAGAGGCTTCGAAAACAACTGGTTGTTGTTAAGACTGGATGGGAGGAGCTAACCTTGTATGGTAGAAGTACGCCTCCTTGAAGGGGCAACCAGGGGGGAGATAAGGGTGGCACCCTCCACTAGGGAGCTGATAAGTGTCTTAAGACGCAAATGTCATGAGGCTTTTTATTCTCAAGGATATTGAGGCTTGTCATATTTGTGCAACAATCCTGAAGAGGCAATAATACAAAAGAAAAGGATAAGACAAGATCAATGGGTTTTCGCATGAAAGTGCGAAGACGTCCTGCGATTTCGTCGCAAGACGACAATGTCATGGGGCTTCATTTTCGCAAGAATATTTAGGCCTGTCATATTGTCGCAACATTCCTGAAGAGGCCATAATACAAAAGAAAATGTTAAGGCAAGATCAATGGGTTTTTGCATGAAAGTGCAAGGACGTCCTGCGATTTTGTCGCAATGACAAGAGGTGGCATAATAAGACCTTTAATTAGGAAGGCAAAATAAGACCACACAGGAATGAGATTTTGAAAAGAAACAAAATCCACTTCGCATAAGATTGCGAAGTTATACAATAAGAATTTTTTTATGAAATCTCTCATTTGGATTCAAATAACAGAGGCAAGTATGGGAATGTATTAAATTAGAAAATGTTATTTGTCTCCATATGAGAGATTTACTCAAAGATTCAAGAATTAATGATTATATTGATTAACTGTATTGCAAAGAAGAATTGTTTTAATTAATGCAGGTCAAAATGAAAGAAACACAAATATACAGAAAGAAGAAATAAATGTACAAGTATTACAAAGAATCAAAGAAAGAAATAAAGACTATTTCTTAGTTAATCCTTCATTATCTTCATCAGACTTGTTTCCTTCTTCGTCTGCGTCAGAATCTTCATCACCATCAGAACTTCCATCACTATCAGATTCTTCATCGTCAGCTTCGCTATCAGAGATAATCAAACTGGGAGTATTTTGTGGGATTTCTTCTAAAAGACAAGGATAATCAGAATGTGGGATATTATGATCGTCACAAACCATTTGGATGGTTTGATTGCAAAAATGCATAGCGTCATTCTTAAAATTCGCAACAGTAATCTTGATTTGATTCTTTAATATAGAATACTTGTCGTTGCGAGAAGAAAGATTCTTTGCGAGTTCCTCCTTTTCAGCTTCAAGTTCTTCAATCTTTTCACGATATTTATTTTCAGAATCTGCGAACAAAAGACAATCAATTATTAACTTGATGAAATTCATAAGAAGCAAAAGATTAGTAAAGAAGAGCAGTTAGACCTTCTCTGTCAGAAATCATATCTCTAATCAAGGTTGTATGTTCAACTTGGAGACTAACATTTACGCCTAAATCTTTTCTAGCATCATCTAAATTTTCGCAGCCCAAACAAATTCACTCACTACTTATAAGAAGACGAGAACGAATTTGATTTTCCCTTTCGCAGAGTTCGATATTCTTGCGGTTAGCTTCATCTCGTTCAAGTTGAACTTCAAGAGAGCCTCTTGGAATTTCGCCAAAGCCTTGGCACCTTGATCAGAGATACGATCCTTATCATCTATGAGACCGCTAATTTTGGTTCTTAACTCATTGGTTTTCTCTTTGGAATCAATAAGGAGACGCTTAAATCGGTTGGCTAAGCCTAAACTAGATCTATGATCAATTTCTAAGAGGCGAAATTTAGATCTAAGCTCATTTAGAGAAAGAGATGAAATTCTATCATTTGAGAAGCTATTTAAGGAATTGTTAAGACGCTCAAGAAGGGTATCATTATCCAAGGCATTAGGAAATGAACGAAGAAGGGTAGCTTCATCAGAAAGACCATAAATGTCTGCAAAAAGGATCATTTAAATAAGATAAAACAACATGAATGAATAAAGGGAAAAGAGAAAAGTAACATACCGTAAAGCTGATTATTAGCTTGCTGAAGACTAGAGATTTTGTTCTTATACGAAGAAGAATCAATTTCTAATTGTCTATTTTTCTCGCGAAGACCTTTAACTTCAGCTTCCAATTTTCATTCTTTTTGCGAAATTGAAGATTCTTCTTTTCAAGATTTTCGCGTCTTCTCTCTAGATCTGAGGCAACAGCAAAAGAAGCTTTTCCAGCCTGCGAAAATATAAAAATATTAATATAGAAAGAAATTTTGAGTTATAACAATGAAGAAGTAAAAGGATAAAATATACCAGACTATTGAGAGAATGCAAGAAGTCGGGAGTCACTGATCTAGAAACTCCACGAAGAGAGCTATCACCATCAGTAAAGGGACATCGCAAAGGGTAGCGAGAGATTTGCAGGTATTTGCGAATTGGCTATCTCCCATTCCTTGTAGAGAATCAGAAAAGAGGCCAGAGAGCTTAGCCATAGAAGATTCAGGTGGAAATCTTCACTTGCAGCAAGATCATCGTTGTCCTCATCACCCTTGTCACTTTCGGAATTTTCGTGAGGAGGAATATTTGAAGGAGAAGAAGAACGAACTTTCCTTTTCTTTGGAGGAGGACCAGTTGATTTTTCCCTGCGAAGAGCACCTTTACCTTTATCACCAATCTTCGCAACATCGGCAGATTCTTCTACTTCAGCAATAATCTTCACACACAGATAGAAAAGAATGGAAGATGAAGAAGTAACAATACTATTTAAAATCATAAGAGAAAATTTCTTACCTCATCTGTGTATGAGCGAAGAGCTAACAGAGTACTAGATTTCCCAGTCCTGTTATAACTATCTTTCAGTTTTTGGATCTGCGGAATGTCGCAAGAGTTAGCGAACAGAAAATAAAATCAATAAAGAAATATAAAGTGAGTTAAATGGGAAGAAACATACTCTTTCTCCTTCTCGGGCCAAGAGAAAACCCAAGGTTGATAAGCAGCGAGATTCGCAGGAAGAACATTTGACCCAGCAATGTAGGGTCCTTTTAGCATTAAAGGAAAAACACACCATTTATCATCTTTGGATTGGCGAGGAGTGTTTTTACCAGAATGCCAGTCAATATCTTGCATGAGAATTTTGGCTTCATCAATGTTATCTTTCCTTTTAAGCGAATACCCCAGCGAGTATTCTCTTTCTTCATGGAGATAAGTTCATAGTTCTCAAAGAAATTCGCTACTGTGTTTTCTCAGCAACTATCTCTAGGTTTGCGAATTTAGGATCCCTAAGTTCTTTGGAGTAAGAGATCCTCTACCAGCACCACGATTAGCGAACTCTAGCATCAGACGGATGCAGTCCCCACTCAGTTGGAAGATAGCTCGCGAAAATCCCGAGTGAGCGAGAATTTCATAAAATAAAGGAAGATCTGGGTTATAAAGAGGAATAGGGAGACCTGCGAGAATCTGACCTAGCGAAATTATGATTGATTGATCATCACAATACTGATCAGAGAAAAGTTTGACAGAAAGAATTGATTTGGCATTTTCACCAGGAATGGTGGAGAGTGTGAAACCTTTATCAGCAAGATCTTTTTGGACATCTTGTAAATTTTTCATATCTATGACCACTTGGAGCCATTTGAATATAGAGTATGGGAATATAAAAGTAAGAGGATTGAAGGAGGAAAAAATTACAGCAGCAGAATTTGCAGAAGAATAACAGAGTTGCAGAGATGAGAGAATAAAATAGAAGAGAAAGTAAAAAGAAATGGAAAGAAGAGTAAGAAGAGTATATAAAGGAGATTTTTTTACTCGAAGAAATAAACACCATTAAGACGAAGAGACGTGAGCGGTTGAAAAGCAGCGGTTACAAAGACGTGTCAAGAAACAAATGGAAGAAAGAATACGTGTGATAAATGGAATATGAAAAGATGAACAGCTGCGGCATTTCTCACATCATTCTCTACTTTGCAGAGAAGATATGAGAAGAGGCAAGATGTAGGATCAGAATCTCGCAATGACAATGTTTCAGCGAAATTATCAATGACACAGCACAACAGCGTCGCAGAACAATTTCAGAAATTATAAAATAAATGACGTCACCAAAGATCACGAGAAAGATATGATAATTCTGCGAAAATTAGAGAGTTTGCGAAATTAACATTTGTAAGGTTGCGAGAATGTCGCAAACCATACCCGAAAATAAAGAACAGATTAACTGTCATCCACTATGTATTTCTTTATAAATAATCGTTCGAGTTGTAAAGAAAGGGAGAGATCTTTTTTGAGTGAGAAATAAGTAAATAGGAGAGAGAAAGTTCAGAGCAGAGATCATTCTTAACTTTTTTATCTTTTCTTGTAAGAACATTCAAAGATTTATCAATAAAATTAAGAGTGTAAACCTAAAAATGAGTTGATCAACAATAAAATCATATGAGGGGTGTAGTGTAGGATTTCCTGTAACTACAAAGATGTAGTGGGGCCCATATAAACAAACTATCTCCCAGTAAACACTGATGGTACATCCAAATCGATATATAGTGCTACACTGAATTTCAACCTAACCCCAACATGTCAGAGACATGTTTCTTCCACCGGGTCCCACTTTCTTTTTCTATATCTTCCCTCCATTTACATGCTTGTGCAGTGGACCCATATGCAACCAAATAAGCACCCAAATAATTACACCCAATGGTGCCATAACCCTTGCCCATAATGATTCTCTGGTTGCACCTTAAGGCTTACTAGACTGCCAATAGTCATGGATGCCCGTAACATTTTATGATCTGTCAGTAGTTCACGACCTTAAAATGATCATTTTGCCTTTTCGCCCAACACTTCCGCCACCATCAATACCGACCGCAACAAACACCTCAAACTACAATTTATATTCTTGTCGTGGTAAGTAGACAAACTTGGTCGTTCCTGAGAAGATGGGAGGGTGCCATTTTGCCCTTTTAGTCTACCAAATTCTTGTTTTACTCATAACTTCTTCATACGAACTCAGAATGGCTCCGTTCTTTCGCCGTTGACTTTGTATTTTTGTCCTCTTCAACATGATATCAAGAACTCCTGGGTTTCAGCGAGTTTCTCTTGGTATTTGGCCCCTTCTCCGCTTGTAGCTAGCTTCTTTTATTGCACAATTAAGTGCAAATTCACTTCCTTTTGGACGATTCTCCTAATAAAACATAAATAAGGAAAACAAACGTAATATACAATAATTCGCAAGAAAACCAACAAATACTAGCATGGAATTGATACCAAAAATATGTGAAATATGCACTTATGAAATTCCCCCACACTTGGCTTTTGCTAGTCCTCGAGCAAACTAAACTAACTATACTTTTCCTTGAGGATACGGTTGCGCAACATGCCTTTAAACCCATAGGTGTCCCTAGTGGACGAGTTATAGTCTCGTGAGGGGTTACCAGAGGTATACCCACAAAACCTACTCCAACTCCAAAGCTTTCCAGCGTCCCAAACATCCAAAGAGCTATGAGGACATAGAGTTTCTGCATGCTAGTAATAAGAAGTTAGAAATACCAAAGAACATATTCTCATTCTCAAATGTTGAGTGAGAAATAATCACACCATAATGAGAGAACGCGTGTTTGAGAGCGACCAATAAGCATTTCACCTCGACTTCTGCCTCACTTAAAGGATTTTATGATAATTGCACTCAATAAGACGACTTTTTTATGGGTCTCACATGTGTGCAGGTAGGAATGAAGAGAGAAATCCTACACACGTTGAATGGTGGGAAGGAAACCTTCCGAATTATTTCTGGAGACCCCACAAAATCGTGGGAAATAAGAGACTTTTTTCTGATGATCTCTAAGAAAGGAAATTAACCACTATATCAAGGATGGGAGTACTTACCACCTTCACATCCGATCGGCAGTGACGAAAGCACCACTCTCACAGAATCCAATAGAAACGTCTTCGACTCGTCTTCTTCATCTTCTTGGTCTTCGTCTTCAACTGTTGATGATAACCCTTGAACTTCTTAAAACTTTGACAATTTGTAATTCTTTTCCTCTATTTCCTTGTTGCTTGAAACTTCTTTATATATTTTTCTTCCACATGGCTTTATTGATGAAATAAATCCTAAATGCAGTTTTTTTTTTCTTTTTGTATTTTTTTTAAATTTCATATATATTTTTTTTCACAATAAGATTGCAACTATAATAATAAAATTAACATTGCCATGAGAAAAGGACTTTACCACTTTGATCTTCACAACTTGTATTGTCTTCGTATTATAAACTTCAATAACTCTACATCTTTTGATTTTCTTTGCTCTTGTAAATAAGTCTTCATACTTGGATATAAAATTCTGCTCCTTATATGTAAGTCTTTCAACATGTGTATAAAATCTGCTCATTGTATGTTGCTTCACTTGGATATGAATTTGTTTTCTTCCTTGTATTGTTGCTTGTAAACCTTAAACGTCTTCAACTTTCCTTGTAGATTTTGATGTCGCTCCTTTGTTGATGATGATGTGTTTCTATGGACCTGTTGTTGACGAGAGAGAGAATGGTGCTAACTGCAAATCAAACTACAAGAAGGTGGTTTTCATCTATAGACGTCGCCCTCATGATTGACAAAATTAGAACTCAAGATATCAAAGAGTAGTGCTGAAAATGGTGTGAAGTTGGGTAGCTCACCATTCTACCCGGAATTAACGTACGGTGACACACACTCAAAAATAAAAACTTTTTAGTCAACTACAAAGAATTGAAGGTCTGGTGCCTCGTTTGATATGACAATAGGTAGTCTCCACTAATGATTGATCAACAACTCTAATAATGCATTCCCCCTGCACCTAATTCTCCGCCGGCATGATTAAATCCATTATTTAACACTCTAACAAGTAAGAAATCCGAACATAGTTCCCTAACACTTCCAAGTTCAGTTATATCGGTTAGAATTCTCCATGTAAACATACCTAGAAGAATGCTAGTGACTCTAAAATCTCTACAAGTTGAAGGATTTTTTTTTTTAATGCAAAAATTTTTAAAAAAAATTGAAAAAAAGTTAAAAACTCTATATGCAATGTAGCGCCCCCAAAGCTACCAGCTAACTAATCCAAGAGATTAACTAAATAAAGAGGCACTAAGAATCTAAATCATTTACTTAAACATTCAATTAAGAAATCAGCTACAAAACTTAACCCGAAGACTATTCGCACTCTAAAATATATACACAAGAACTTCTCTCAAATGATACATATTCAATAATGAGTTGATTTACAAATAGAATACAAACACAAAATAACATAGCAGAAGCTAACTAATTAAAATAACCAATTCTTCGAAGCTTTCATCGTCACGTGCACATCTTGATCTGTCTCTGAAACTGAAAATGGGAATGAGTGAGCACATCATCCCTAAAAGGGGTCCCCCGTAGGAATAACAACTAGCTTTCAAGTAAACATTAATATGATTCGAAGACAATGCAGGTTTTATCAAAAGTTGTTAATACACGGAAAGACAGTAAAACACAAAGTAAAACTTCTTCAAAGACATCCATAAATAACAGTAAGCATCCATGTATGAGATGTGTGTTGCCGCACATAAGAGAAAACTAATATTTGTGCTAACCACACTCATTAGGTAATATTGCGGTGTATCTCCCTAGCCATAGAATACTGATATATAAAGGAAGAATAATATTTGTGCTAACCACACTCATTAGGTAATATTGCGGTGTATTGACCTAGCCATATAATACTGATATTGTGTCGGCACACATCTCATACTACAAAAATCATACAAAGATATGCATGAATTTCACAACACCAAGATTGATTTGAAAAACAATAATGAATACAAGAGAGTTCGTTATCGATTCCCACCTAATTTGATGACAAGCCTCGCCTACCTCGAGATCCATGATCCACTGGTTCATCCTTTAAATTGATCGTTGTTAATAAAGACCAACTGTTAATCACACAAAAACTCTAAGAAACTAGCCAAAATGGCTCACACAAGAATCATACAAGTCTAACTAATTGTTCTAAGCCCATTTATGACTTTACACCTTTTCATTATCTATCTTTAGCATAGCTAAAGTTTACTAATAGAATTAGGTTGATTTTATAGTCCAATAGCTAAGTCTTACGAATATCTACAACTTTGTAGAAGGAACCGAAAGCTAATTCGGACCATAAGTGGTCCAATTCATCAACTATGGATACTAGCCCTAAACCCAAGTCTACTCATCAAGCCCATTACACAAGATATTGCCCAACTGGGTCAACTAGCGGTTCCTGACGGTCAAAGGTCAACTAACAGTCGACGTTCAAGGTCAGGTCAACGATCAAGGTCCAAGTCAAAAGGTCAAGTCAACGACCTACTGGTCTGGTCACTTTGTCAAATCGATTCAACTCAGTTAACAAGGGTAACTCGACTCAATCAGAAGAACTGAGTCAGTTAAACTGACTGAGATGTCTAACAGACCTAAATCTCAAGAACAGGATTTCCAACAGTTTCACTATACAATTCATTCATTCAAAACAACTTCAAATCTAATTAGAAACACTAATACAGTTTACCTGCAATTGCAGTAGTTGCAAGCTTCCAAGCTTTCACAGGAATTACTAACAGCAACTAGCACCAATTATCCTCTCTCCAAGACCTTACACTTACCTAGCTCTTAACTACCACACAGACATCAAAACTCAACAACTCCAGACCTGCAATTACCCATACAATCTTCATTACTTACTACACATCTCAGACTGTTTCCATGAATTACACATCACCACTTACAATATCTAAATGACAACCACACACCCACCAAACTGGCTCAAACCAGTTTAACCATTTCCAACTCCATTGTCACAACTATACATTCTAAGCCTGCCTGTAACTCAATCTGAACTTCAACAAACAATATTATAATCACTTCAGGCAGTTCATATCTCACACCCCAGGCATATCATCCACAATTATAATTCAACACACATACAACCAGAACCTCATCTTTCCCTTGTTAACTAACAACACAACAACACCATTTTCTTTCACCTATCACAGATCAAACAACATTATATTCTCTACTTCTGCTTCTCTTTCAGTTCATCATATTTCAAAACCTCCATCCTCATAACCACCACAATAACCTCATTCACATACTGAGCTCCATAATCCTTACTTGAGCTATAGTACCAACAATATCATCAATTACTTCCATTCATTACAGCTCCACCGCAACTGAACAACATCAACATCACCCACATTCCTAAATCTCATTCTACCTACACCAGTTAACTTAACTACAACAGCAAATCAACATAATATCACAACACCACATGTTCTTGTTCTCATACACAACACAGACAAACACCTACTGCAACTAAATCTTCTTTCTTAATTCACCAACAACACAACCAAATCTCAATCTTCATAACAAATTCTATCAAACCCTAATTCAGAAACCAAAACATATAACTCAAATTCAGTAAAGAATATTTACCTCAGTTCAGGTTCCTTGAACAAAATAGTTGACCATATCCTTGCCTTGTCCACTCTACAACCATCTCAACTCTAATAACATCTTCATCATCTTCTTATTAACAGAATCTATTCCTAATTCTTCATCAATTTCAGAAACCCCAATTACAATTCCCTCAAATCAATTTCAACCTAAATCCTCAACTAAAACATTACTCAGAAACCCTAGTTTCTTTCTCTAACTCACCTCTTCTTCTTAGGCTTGAGCTTAATCGACAACAACCTCAGTTTCTTCATCATATGTACAACCCCATCACTTATTATCTTCAAAAAATTCTCATTCTTATATCAAAAGTATCTCACAGACGAATAACAAGACAAAGAAAAGAAAGAGAAGAAAACAGAGAATTAGAAAGAAAAATAAGAAAGAACAAGGGATAAGAGAAAACAGATTTCTCTTCGATCGGTGGAGATAAGACCGACCCAATTTTCTGAGACACCCACTCACTTCGACACGTGCAGCTACAAGGGTAAAATCCTAAAATTACTATTTTACACTCCGAAACAAATTGATAAATCTTCTTCACCCAGTGTCCGAATGACGCGTGCGAGTAGTCCATTCTGCGTAACTTTTCGAGATCTATCTAGCGGTACTAGTTTCATATCTAAATCGTTGTTAGATTAATTTATAATAATTAATGTTCGTGTTAAACTAATCGAGTTATTATCGGCTAAACGTTTCTTGACTAGTCTAATTGCGTTGACGATCTTGAGGGTCTTTACATTCTCCCACCCTTATTCATTTTCGTCCTCGAAAATCAAACCATCCTTCTGGTCTTCAGAAACTCCCCACCTTATAGAATAATCACATCTCTTGTCTAAGTGCAAACAACATAAAACAAGGCGCAAACCTAAATGACTTTCTACAACTAAAATTTGTGGCTCTAAGTTCAAAATAGTAATTTCCATTTCAATAGGTTACTGGTTCTAATTACGAGAGAAAATACTCTGTAACAAAGTTTCTAGGTCAAATTTGGGATCTATCAGTCCACTAATAGAAGCAAGCTCTCCTTTTACGAATGGTAATCCATACATGTAGTTGCCCTGTCTAGGCTGATCAGACCGGACAATGCTTTCCTACGGCTAAAAGACCACACAAACATATCGGAATTACAAACCTCACTATTCCCCAGTGCTGGATTAACTAATTATTAATTTATTAAGATTAATTAATCGCTAAACTTTTATCTTAACTGTTGTAATTCTGATAAATTTTCTTCGTAGAATATATAAATAGTTTACATCATTTTAAACAATTTAATTAACAAAATTTATTTTATTTTATCTTTATTTATTATAATATTTATTTATTTATTTTATCAATATAAATAATCCCAATTCGATTTTACGTCAACTTGTAATATTTGATAATTTTAAGTTTACTGTAATATCATATATAAATTTTCCCAAATATTATTATTATAAATTTCCTACTAATTTAATTACTCAAGTACTTTTATCAACTGTGTTATTATTCTCATTATTCTTAAGTTGATAGTCTGGTTGGTACATTAACCCTTAATCTTCTAAATATAATTTTACATTCACGAAAGATTGATATAGCAGATTTTGATTTATTCATCTCGAATCCGTATACTATATCTTGAGATTGGCGTTGGTAATTTAATATGATTTAAATTTTGAGTCTGCATAAAATTATAATATATCCTAATAGTCTTTAGATTTTGTTATTAATGTAAAGTATCCTATTAATATAAGAATTTATTTTATTTTAATTATAATATTACACTAAACATCTGAATACTATTGTTACTATTTCTTGTATATTTATTTCATTTTAGAAATCCACTAGATCATTTGTTAAATTAAAGATAATTTATAATTAGTTTAATTTACAAAACCTAATCGTAGATAAGCGTAAATAATTTTTCCATAGTCATTTAATCATAATTATAATTTTATCGTCATATATCCTTATTGAAATTTTTAGTTAAACTGAATTTAATATAATACTAATTGATAAATGCTAACATTACTTTATTAAAATCATTATCATCTATAATTACTATTATAATATTCTTATTATTAACATTGATGGTGGACTATTATTCTAACTACTCTTACAAATATTATTAAGTTCCAAGAATATTATTAACATTTATATTATTATAAATTGTTGATTCTATGTATAAGTCAAGGTATTCAATAAGTTTCTATGCGTCTTTCAAGATTTATCAATTGTGTTAATCTCACTATTTTTCTAGTATTAGATTGTCTATGTGTTCATACTTTTTTTTTAGATTAATTATTCTCAAATCCTTATTAGCTAAAGTTGTTGGTGTACCCTACAATTTTTACTTCATTACATATGCAAACAACCAAACAGACAAATCAGACAATCAAATAATTCTTTTAATTATTGATAGCTTTTAGTGATTAAGATTTATCTCACAACCCAACCCAGTTCTAAAAAAATCTATTTCACTAACTGGCACTGGCTATTTCTATCTATTCCCATGTAAGATCTAATAGTGAGCACTGATACCAACATTGTAGCGCCCCCAAAGCTAGCAGCTAACTAATCCAAGAGATTAACTAAATAAAGACGCACTAAGAATCTAAATCATTTACTTAAACATTCAATTAAGAAATCTGCTACAAAACTTAACCCGAAAACTATCCCCACTCTGAAATATATATACAAGAACTTCTCTCAAATGATACATATTCAATAATGAGTTGATTTACAAATAGAATACAAACACAAAATAGCATAGTGGAAGCTAACTAATTAAAATAACTAATTCTTGAAGCTTTCATCGTCACATGCACATCTTGATCTATCTTTTAAACTGAAAGTGGGAATGAGTGAGCATATCATCCCTAAAAGGGGTGCCCCGTAGGAATAACAACTAGCTTTCAAGTAAACATTAATATGATTCGAAGATAATGTAGGTTTTATGGAAAGTCGTTAATACACGGAAAGACAGTAAAACACAAAGTAAAACTTCTTCAAAGACATCCATAAAGTAAGCATCCATGTATGAGATGTGTGTTGCAGCACATAAGGAAAAAATAATATTTGTGCTAACCACACTCATTAGGTAATATTGCGGTGTATCGCCCTAGCCATAGAATACTGATATATAAAGGAAGAATAATATTTGTGCTAACCACACTCATTAGGTAATATCGCGGTGTATCGCCCTAGCCATATAATACTGATATTGTGTCGGCACACATCTCATACCACACAAAGCATACCAAGATATGCATGAATTTCACAACACCAAGATTGATTTGAAAAACAATAATGAATACAAGAGAGTTCGTTATCGATTCCCACCTCATTTGATGACAAGCCTCGCCTACCTCGAGATCCACGATCCACTGGTTCATCCTTTAAATTGATCGTTGTTAATAAAGACCAACTGTTAATCACACAAAAACTCTAAGAAACTAGCCAAAATGGCTCACACAAGAATCATACAAGTCTAACTAATTGTTCTAAGCCCATTTATGACTTTACACCTTTTCATTATCTATCTTTAGCATAGCTAAAGTTTACTAATAAAATTAGGTTGATTTTATAGTCCAATAGCTAAGTCTTACGAATATCTACAACTTTGTAGAAGGAACCGAAAGCTAATTCGGACCATAAGTGGTCCAATTCATCAACTATGGATACTAGCCCTAAACCCAAGTCTACTCATCAAGCCCATTACACAAGATATTGCCCAACTGGGTCAACTAGCGGTTACTGACGGTCAAAGGTCAACTAACAGTCGACATTCAAGGTCAGGTCAACGATCAAGGTCCAAGTCAAAAGGTCAAGTCAACGACCTACTGGTCTGGTCACTTTGTCAAATCGATCCAACTCAGTTAACAAGGGTAACTCGACTCAATCAGAAGAACTGAGTCAGTTAAACTGACTGAGATGTCTAACAGACCTAAATCTCAAGAACATGATTTCCAACAGTTTCACTATACAATTCATTCATTCAAAACAACTTCAAAACTAATTAGAAACACTAATACAGTTTACCTGCAATTGCAGTAGTTGTAAGCTTCCAAGCTTTCACAGGAATTACTAACAGCAACTAGCACCAACTATCCTCTCTGCAAGACCTTACACTTACCTAGCTCTTAACTACCACACAGACATCAAAACTCAACAACTCCAGACCTGAAATTACCCGTACAATCTTCATTACTTACTACACATCTCAGACTGTTTCCATGAATTACACATCACCACTTACAATATCTAAATGACAACCACACACCCACCAAACTGGCTCAAACCAGTTTAACCATTTCCAACTCCATTGTCACAACTATACATTCTAAGCCTGCCTGTAACTCAATCTGAACTTCAACAAACAATATTATTATCACTTCAGGCAGTTCATATCTCACACCCCAGGCATATCATCCATAATTGTAATTCAACACACATACAACCAGAACCTCATCTTTCCATTGTTAACTAACAACACAACAACACCATTTTCTTTCACCTATCACAGATCAAACAACATTCTATTCTCTACTTATGCTTCTCTTTCAGTTCATAATATTTCAAAACCTCCATCATCATAACCAACACAATAACCTTATTCACATACTAAGCTCCATAATCCTTACTTGAGCTATAGCACCAACAATATCATCAATTACTTCCATTCATTTCAGCTCCACCGCAACTGAACAACATCAACATCACCCACATTCCTAAATCTCATTCTATTTCACTTAACTACAACAGCAAATCAACATAATATCACAACACCACATGTTCTTGTTCTCATACATAACACAGACAAACACCTACTGCAACTAAATTTTCTTTCTTGATTCACCAACAACACAACCAAATCTCAATCTTCATAACAAATTCTATCGAACCCTAATTCAGAAACCAAAACATATAATTCAAATTCAGTAAAGAATATTTACCTCAGTTAAGGTTCCTTGAACAAAATAGTTGACCATATCCTTGCCTTGTCCACTCTACAACCATCTCAACTCTAATAACATCTTCATCATCTTATGATTAACAGAATCGATTCCTAATTCTTCATCAATTTCAGAAACCCCAAATACAATTCCCTCAAATCAATTTCAACCTAAATCCTCAACTAAAACATTACTCAGAAACCCTAGTTTCTTTCTCTAACTCACCTTTTCTTCTTCGGCTTGAGCTTAATCGACAACAACCTCAGTTTCTTCATCATCTGTACAACCCCATCAATTATTCTCTTCAAACAATTCTCACTCTTATATCAATAGTCTCTCACAGATGAAGAACGAGATGAAGAAAAGAAAGAGAAGAAAACAGAGAAATAGAAAGAAAAAAAAGAAAGAAGAAGGGATAAGAGAAAACAGATTTCTCTTCGATCGATGGAGATAATACCGATCTAATTTTCTAAGACACCCACTCACTTCGACAC
This sequence comes from Papaver somniferum, assembly GCF_003573695.1. Lineage (NCBI taxonomy): Eukaryota > Viridiplantae > Streptophyta > Magnoliopsida > Ranunculales > Papaveraceae > Papaver > Papaver somniferum. Next base: position 129,013,413 of record NC_039362.1, on the reverse strand, counting down.
GTGCATCTACAAGGGTAAAATCTCAAAATTACTATTTTACACTCTGAAACAAATTGATAAATCTTCTTCACCCAGTGTCCGAATGACGCGTGCGAGTAGTCCATTCTGCATAACTTTTCGTGATCTATCTAGCGGTACTAGTTTCGTATCTAAATCGTTGTTATATTAATTTATAATAATTAACGTTCGTGTTAAACTAATCAAGTTATTATCGGCTAAACGTTTCTTGACTGGTCTAATTATGTTGACGAGCTTGAGGGTCTTTACATGTAAAATACGGAAACACTCCCCCACACTTAACCTTTACATTGTCCTCAATGTAATTGATTCATCCAAAGTAAAATAAGGTGGGAAATCCAAATATGATATGAAAAACATAATATAAAGATAGAAATACAAAACCAGTGGGTTGCCTCCCATTCAGCGCTTTGTTTAACGTCCTCAGTCTAACTTAGCACTCTTTCAAATTACTCCTCTAGAGGGAGAAAATCACGAAGCTCAATTTCATCAACATCCAATGTAGTGAATTTCTCGTAGTATGGCTTCAATCTATGGCCGTTGATCTTGAAAATTTTCCCAGTTTTGGGACTAGAGATTTCAACTGCACCATGAGGAAAAACATTAGTAACAAAAAATGGTCCCACTCATCGGGACCTTAGCTTGCCAGGAAATAACTTAATATGAGAATTAAATAAAAGAACTTTTTGCCCCACAACAAAACTTTTTCGAGAAATCATTTTGTCGTGAAATAACTTCGTCTTTTCCTTGTATATACGAGAACTCTCGTAAGCATCATTACGTATTTCCTCTAGCTCATTTATTTGCAGCTTCCTTTGTTTCCCAGCTTCATCATAATCCATGTTGTACATCTTTAACGCCCAAAAAGCCTTATGCTCAAGTTCAACCCGGAGATGACAAGCTTTGCCATAAACCAACTGATATGGAGACATACCAATTGGTGTCTTATATGCCGTTCTATACGCCCAAAGTGCGTCATTAATCCTGAAGCTCCAATCTTTTATTGTAGTGTTGACAATTATCTCCATAATGGACTTAATTTCACGATTTGAAACTTCATCTTGCCCACTAGTTTGTGCGTGATACGGCGTACCAAACTTGTGTGTAATGTTGTACTTCTTGAGGAGAGCATGGAAGGATTTATTGAAGTGAGAACCTCCATCACTGATAACCACTCGTGGTGTACCATGTCGAGAGAAAATATATTCCTTCACAAACTCACAAACAACTTGAGAATCATTAGTATGGGTGGCTTTAACTTCCACCCATTTTGAAACATAATCCACAACAAGAAGTATATAGTATTTTCCATTTGAATTAACAAAAGGGCCCATAAAATCAATTCCCCGCGCATCGAATATTTCTACAGCAAGAATCTGTGTGAGTGGCATTTGATTTCGAGCACCTAGATTGCCCGTTTGTTGACATCTATCACAAGATTTGCAAAAAGCATATGCATCCTCAAACAGTGTAAGCCAATAAAATCCACTCTCAAGAACTTTGAGAGCGGTACGTTTAGAACCAAAGTGACCACCACAAGAATAAGAATGACAAAAAGACAGAATTGATTGAAATTCAGAGGTAGGTACGCACCTGCGGATAATCTGGTCAGCACCATATTTCCACAAGTAGGGATCATCCCACACATATTGTTTGGCTATTTTCTTAAGCTTTAGCTTTTGAAAGTTAGACATCATACTAGGTACTTGCCTTGTAACCAAATAGTTCACTATATCAGCATACCAAGGTGTTGACTCTTCAATAGAGAAGAGTTGTTCGTCTGGAAAACGATCATGTAGGGGAAGTTCTTCTTCAGAAACAATAAGTCTACTAAGATGATCAGCAACAATATTCTCAACACCTTTCTTGTCTCTTATTTCAATATTGAATTCTTGTAATAAAAGAATCCATCGTATAAGTCTTGCCTTTACCTCCTTCTTTTTCAATAAGTACCGAAGTGCTGCATGATCAGAGTATACAATCACATTGGTACCCACCAAATAAGATCTGAATTTTTCTAATGCAAATACTATAGCCAACAACTCTTTTTCAGTGGTCGAATAGTTGATCTGAGCCTCATTTAGGGTCCTTGATGCATAATAAATCACATGTGACCTTTTGTCTACTTTCTGACCCAAAACAGCTCCGACTGCATAATCACTTGCATCACACATTAACTCGAATGGCAAACTCCAGTCAGGTGACTTGATAATTGGTGCAGTAGTCAACAATTCCTTCAATTTGTCAAAGGAATCCTTACACTCCTGGTCGAAGTTAAAGGCAACCTCCTTTTGCAACAATTTGCACATCGGCATTGAGATTTTGGAGAAATCTTTGATAAACCGCCTATAAAAATCTGCATGACCAAAAAACGAGCGAACCACCCCCACCCCACCCCCACCGAAGTGGGGTATTGTAAGTTTCTAATCAAGTCTATCTTTGCTTTGTCCACTTCGAGCCCTTGAGAGGACACGATGTGACCGAGCACAATTCCATGGTTTACTACAAAGTGGCATTTCTCCCAGTTTAAAACAAGATTAGTGTCTATGCATCTTTTGAGCACAAGCTCAAGATTATTTAAACAAATATCAAATGAATCGACATAAACACTGAAATCGTCCATAAATATCTCAATGATGTTTTCCACATAATCAGAAAATATACTTACCATACATCTCTGAAAAGTGGCAGGCGCATTGCAAAGACCAAACGACATCCGTCTATATGCAAACGTACCAAAAGGACAAGTAAAAGTCGTCTTTTCTTGGTCCTCCAGTGCGATAACAATCTGATTGTATCCCAAATAACCATCCAGAAAGCAATAATGATAATGTCCCGCTAGCCTCTCTAACATCTAATCAATGAAAGGCAAAGGAAAGTGATCCTTGCGGGTAGCCGAATTGAGCTTTATGTATTCTATGCACACTCGTCATCCTGTTTGAACTCTTGTAGGAACTATTTCATCATCTTGATTTCTGACAACAGTGACACCCGATTTCTTAGGCACCACTTGTACCGGACTAACCCATTTGCTATCAGAAATTAGGTAAATCACCCCCACACTTAGCAATTTGAGGATCTCTTTCTTTACAACCTCCATCATTGGGGGTTAAGCCTACGCTGAGCATCACGTACTGGCTTGACATCATCTTCCATAAGGATTCTATGCATGCACATGACTGGATTAATTCCTTTGATATCAGCAATTGTCCAACCAATAGCCGTTTTGTGCTCTTTCAGAATCCTAAGTAAGCGTTCTTCTTGCACTGTTGTGAGATTCTTTGCAATAATGACTGGAAGTTCTTCTCCATCACCCAAGTAAGCGTAGTTTAAGTGATCAGGAAGAGGCTTCAACTCTAATTTAGGTGCCTGCACAACAGAAGGTAAGGAACTTCATCAGTTACGGGTAAAGAGATGTATGAGATATTACCCGTTTGAGCTTCTTGTAATGCCGTTAAAGCACCACACATCTCTCCTATCCCTTTGGATAGGTCAACGTCCAAATCAGGCATTCCATGGACGTCCAAATCAATGCTATTTTGTAGCACGGATTTAAGTTCATCTTCGTTATTCAAATCAAACATCTGTTGTGCCAACTAACGAATAACATCAACAGAAAATGCAGAATGGATATCACTTGGATAACGCATAGCTTCAAAATATTGAAGTGTATAATCTCTTTGTCAAACTCCATAGTGAGTGTCCCAGTACCGCAATCAATCTTCGTCTTAGCATTCTTCATAAATGGTCTCCCAAGAAGTAATGAAGTAGACGAACAATTGTCTCCATCCTGCATATCCATAATATAGAAATCAACCGGAAAGATCAGTTCATTCACTTGCACCAACACGTCTTCAACGAGTCCCTTAGGATATATGTTAGACTTATTCGCCAATTAAATGATAATCCATGTCTCCTTTAAAAGTCCCAGATTCAAAGAATCGTAACATCACGCTTATAGAAGCTCCCAAATCAAGCAAAGCACGTTAAAACCGTCTCTCACCAGTATTAATTGGCACTGTAAAACCACCAGGATCTTTGCATTTTGTAGGCATCTTTTTTAGCAACATAGTTGAAGCACTTTCTCCCACCTGAGTGATCTCGTTAGCAATCAACCTATCCTTCCTTGTACACAAATCCTTCAGAACCTTGGCATACCTGGGTACCGTTCTAATGGCCTCAATAAATGGAATGTTGATGTGCACCTTGCTGAAAATATCCATGATTTCCTTGTCTAGAGCTTGCTTCTTTGACTTGGCAAAACGACTGGGAAAAGGAGGTGGTGTGGTAAAAGTAGGAACCGTGTCCTTAGGTTGGCCTGTTGAAGTTGGCTTTTCCTTTGGAACAGTTTCCACCTCTACTTCCTTTTCTAAATCGTGACTAGCCCTTTCTTGTTGCTTTGGCTCTTATGTCTGCTTTCCGCTCCTCAAAAGCACTGCATTAACATTGTCTCTTGGGTTCACAAAAGGTTGTGATGGCAACTTGGTTGATGCTTGTGATTTTAATAAATTCAAATCGGTTGCCATTGTCCCATTTGCTTTTGTAGGTATTTAACAACAACATCATTCTTTTGTTGATATAGTAGGTGTTGTTGAAATATTTCCTTTTGCTCTTGGGAAGTTTCATCTTGCTTTTGCATCATAGCCTTCATCATCTCTTCTAGACTAGAACCCTGATTCTGCTGTTGAATTTGAGGTTGTGCTTGACATTGTGGTTGTTGAAAACCACCTTGTCTCCCATATGGATTAGGAGCTGCAGCTTGCTTGTTGGCATAACTGAAATTTGGATGATCTTTCCAACCGGGGTTATACGTATTCGAATATGGATCATACTTTTGCCTATGATTAGGGAATAAATCATTAACCTCGGCCTCCTCTTCGTATGGTGGGGCAACTACAAATGAGATACGATGAATTGCCTTTTCAATGGTACTCAACCGGTGCTCTGTATTTAGAGACTCTCCCATCTCGCTAACTCTTCTAACATTCGAGTCGTGTCTCGTATAAAATTGTTGTGCATTCGAAGCCATACTTTCAATCAAACTGGTTGCTTGCGAGATTGTCTTTTCAGTAAGTGAACCACCAGCGGCTGCATCAATCAAATTCCTTTGTTCCAGAAGTAACCCTTCATAGAAGTATTGGATAATAAGTGTTGAAGAGATGTTGTGGTGTGGACAGCTTGCCAATAACTTTTTGTATCTTTCCCAATATTCATAAAGAGACTCTCCTGTGATCTGCAGAATGTCACTAATCTCCTTGCGAACAGCGGCCGCCTTGGAAGCAGGGAAATATTTCTCCAGAAAAAGCTTTTTCATTTCAGACCATGTTGTAATACTCCCTGGGGGAAGATAATGCAACCATTTTTCCGCTAGATCTATTAAAGAGAATGGGAATGCTTGCAGCATTGCAGTATCACTGTCTTCGGTTCCTTGCCTAAGACTTGTCATCTTGTGCTGGAATTTTTGAAGATGACGGTTTGGATCTTCACCCGGAAGTCCCTTGAATTTCGGTAAATGATGAATCAGATTCGACTTCAGATCCACCGTGTTAGTTAAAGTAATACACAATGGTTGCGAATCTAAGCATGGAGATGTTAACTCTCGTAGCTTCTTCTCCTGAGGTGGAGGTGGTGGAGGATCTCTCTCGTCGTCTGTATTAACCATCTCTTCAGTGGATGATTCTTGGCGCGACTGTTGATGTTCTTGCAGTAATGTTTCCCTGCGAGTTTTAATTCCGCACCTTGGGTAATCCCACCATTTAGGTGCCACAGATTAAGTACCTGAAGCCAGAAAAACTAGAGTAAAATCTAGAAAATATTAAAATATAACACAAATAAATATAATCTAAATATTATTATATATATATATATATATATATTAACAGAAATAAATATTAACAGAAAATAATATTAATAAATATTGAAAATAAAAATAAAAGTAAAATAACAATAATAATCTAAATAGAATTAAAATAAATATTAACAGAAAATAAATTAAGGAATAATAACTAAAATTAAAAGAAAAATAAATTAAAGAGAAATCTAAAAACAAAAGTACTAAATAAAATTATTAAAAGAAAATAAAACAACTAAAAGCTACCGACTGCTCCCCGGCAATGGCGCCAAAACTTGGTGCGCGTCGTTTACACAACAAATTAATTACTTCTTTCCACACAATTAACTGGTAATATAATGGCAAGGAGTTCGTTCCCACGAAGAGCAGGGAGTTTCTAGTTGTTTAAAAGTAACCGAAAGGGGGGTTTTAGATTTTAAATTGAAGTCACTAATAAAATAAAATAATAATACTTTGCTATAAATAATAATAAGAAAGATGATTAGGAAATCCTTCGTCGTCTCTGAACCGAAGCTTAATTAAATATAAATTTATTTCTTGTTTAACTTATACTGTTATCAACCGTTGAATAGCAATAAGCTCTGCTATCCCCCGGATTCCTATTGTCACTGGATACGGAAGCGCTCGACTACCAGATTCTATCCAACCAACCCACCAAGAATAAGCTCTCAAGGTGTATATTAGTTGAATTCTTTACACTCTGTGAATCAGGTTGATCCTAACATCAGACGCATAGGCTCGATCTGCTTACTAGTGTTATCTTTACACACAATTGCTTAACAAAATCCCTTTGTCAGCTCTTACGATTTACTACTTGTGTAAAGAGTTGATGTGACAATTACACGTATCACACAACCCTAAACTAGTAGAAGAAATATTGATTGGTTAATTTAATTGATCATTTTAAATAATCCCTCAATATTCTTAGACAATAAAAATAATAAAAATAATCAACAATTAAATAAAACTTAAAATAAACATGGTTAAAGAAAATAATGCTTCATTATTCAAGACTTTGAAATCATCCCTAATCAATTAAAAATTTAGCTACTCATAATTATGGAGTTTAAATAAAATAAAAACATTTATGATAGAATTTACAAACCAAAAGAAAGTAGCAAACTCCTCTCTAATCCGTCTCCTATTCTCTCTTTATTTTTCTCCTCCCCAGAAGTAATGTAAAGGAAGAAGTCAATAGAATGAAATTTTGCACTGTTATTTATAGCCTCCAAACCCCTTTGCCAATCCACAAAATCTGTAATGGGAACGAATTAAAAATCCAGCCGCCCTCCGTCACTTCCTTCGCATGCATAGCACTTCACAGAAATCCCGCAATCTGGGTTGCACGGACGCTCCATTTTTTGAGCCGTGTCACGTGGGATGCTGACACAATGCGTGTCTGACGCACCAATTTGCGCGTCCTGCACGCGTCAGGTTTGGACGCACCGATGACATGTGTCCGACACTTTTTTTTCATTTTCATTTAAACTTCTTCCTTTATTTTTACTATTATTAACCAAATGAAGAAAGACAAACATTTAGATCAATAATTTAGGTCTTTATTATGGTTTTGTAATTGGAAATACATCACGTATACTCTTAGTTGGGCATGTGTTGTTCTAAGAATGTATTTTGATTGTGCCATGTGTTTAATAGTGACTGATTGTTTGATCTTCGGCGTGTATAAACAAACAATATCTTCTTTTCTTTTGAAATTGATACACATGTAGCATCATTTTCTAATTTTTAGGATCAAAATACTTGATTTTGCTGATAAATACATGATTATATATATAAATAATATATAAATAAAATATGTATATATGTGTCCGCATCCAAATTTTTTGAGAATTTTGTAGTATCCGCGTCCGCGTCGTGTTTTTTCCGTGTTTACGCGTCCGCGTCTATGCAACCTATCCGGCAATTGATAATTGTAAGACGTCGGTGGACAAAACTTATTTTTGTTGGGAAAGTAAATACTTCTGCTATGATGTGACATGAAGCAGCTTAATAGGGTGTACATGGCTTCTTATTGGACCAAGATGTAGTGGGACCCACATAAACAAATTATCGCCCAGTAAACACTGATGGTACATCCAAATCGATATATAATGCTACACTGAATTTCAACCTAACCCCAACATGTCAGACATGTTTCTTCCACCGGATCCCACTTTCTTTTTCTATATCTTCCCTCCATTCACGTGCTTGTGTAGCGGACCCATATGCAACCAAATGAGCACCCAATTAATTACACCCAAATACCCAATGGTGCCAATAACCCTTGCCCATAATGATTCTCTGGTTGCACCTTAAGGCTTACTAGACTGCCAACAGTCATGGATGCCCCGTAACATTTTCTGATCTGCCAATAGTTCACGTCCTTAAAATGACCATTTTGCCCATTTGCCCAATCCGCCACCATCAATACCGACCGCAACAAACACCTCAAACTCCAATTTATATTCTTGCCGTGGTAAGTAGACAAACTTGGTCTCCCCTGAGCAGATGGGAGGATGCCAATAGCAGTTTCTCACAAAATGACCATTTTGCCCTTTTAGTCTACCAAACTCTTGTTTTACTCATTACTTCTTCATACAAACTCAGAATGGCTCCGTTCTTTCGCCATTGACTTCGTATTTTCGTCCTCTTCAACATGATAGCAAGGACTCCTGGGTTTCAACGAGTTTCTCTTAGTATTTGTCTCCTTCTCCGCTTGTAGCTAGCTTCTTTTATTACACAATTAAGTGCAAAATCACTTCCTTTTGGACGATTCTCCTAATGAAACATAAATAAGGGAAAACAAACGTAATATACAATAATCCGCAAGAAAACCAACAAATACTAGCATGGAATTGATACCAAATATATGTGAAATATGCACTTATCACTCAGCAGAATTTTTCGGTTGGAAAACTTCTGCCAGTATGCGTACGGGTACGCATACTTAACCTTCTCCTTCACCAATTTCGTATACACACATATGCATACTCTTGGTTCCCGGTTTATGAATTTATACACTAATGTGCGAACACACTATATATGCTTATATCCAAAGATGGTTACACAATCTCAACTCTTCATTTCAATCACTGAAACTTTCTTAGAGGATGACAATAGACGTTTTCACACACTAATAGCATCAAAGCAATTTTCAAGTTATTGAAATGTCAACATGACTTTCGTCACGAGTAAAGATGAACATGGCTAAAGCGAAAGCTTGCCAACACATATTTCGAGAAATATGTAAGCGAGATGAACTCAACTCGAAATCTCAAATGTGTATAATAGAAATAGACTTTCCTACTTCATTGGCTTCACAATCCCAATGAAGTCTTTAAGTCGTTAACCTACAGGGTCTCGAGAAGAAACCTAAGGTTAAAGGAGAATCGACTCTAGCTATGCAACTAGTATCACATAGGAGGTGTGGGGATTAGGTTTCCCAGTTGCTAGAGTTCTCCTTTATATAGTTTTCAAATCACGGTTTGCAATCAATGTTAGCTTAGTAACAAAGCATTCAATATTCACCGTTAGATGAAAACCTGATTAGATTCAAGCTAATATCTTTCAACCGTTAGATCGAACTTAGCTTGTTACACATAAATGAAATGTACCCTCATTTAGGTTTATGTAACCGTATCCAAACGTGTACACCATATTGGTTCACAAATAGTTAACCGAGGTTAGACATATGATTACTCTCATATCAACCTTATTAATCTTAACCATAACTAGTTCAAATGACTCAAACGAAACTAGTTAAAGAGTTGTTCAATTGTATGGAAAACACAATCGAAACATAATCGGTTTGATTCACTTGAATGAATCATGAACATCATAGCCATTGTTTGCAAAGATTGCATTCCTTATAATTTAAATGTTTAAGTTCATGGACTGACCGATTTGATAAAGTAACCAGTTTAAGTATGCGTACTTAAGCAACCGGATTTGAGTTGGTTTAGTTTCCAAACTCAGCAGAAATTTTCGGTTCGAAAACTTCCGCCAGTATGCGTACGGGTACGCATACTTAAGGTGACTAATTAAGAGCTTGTTAATTCCCAAACTCAGCTGAATTTTTCTGTTGGAAAACTTCTGCCAGTATGCGTACGGGTACGCATATTTAACCTGTCTCCTTCACCAATTTCGTATACACACATATGCATACTCTTGGTTCCCGGTTTATGGATTTATACACTAATGTGCGAACACACTATATATGCTTATATCCAAATATGGTTACATAATCTCAACTCTTCATTTCAATCATTGAAACTTTCTTAGAGGATGACAATAGCCGTTTTCACACACTATTAGCATCAAAGCAATTTTCAAGTTATTGAAATGTCAACATGACTTTCGTCACGAGTAAATATGAACATGGCTAAAGCGAAAGCTTTCCAACACATATTTCGAGAAATATGTAAGCGAGATAGACTCAGCTCGAAATCTCAAATATGTATAATAGAAAACTATATCGTAAACACGACTTATGTCTCAATATAGGAGATAGAGTATAAATAGACTTTCCTAGTGATAGATGAGTTTAAGTCTCCACATACATTTTGTCGATGAAGTTCCACAATCTCCCCTTAGTAGTTCTTCGTCTTCAAATAATGAACGTCGTGAAGTCTAAGCTCAACTACACAATCTATGTCCTAGTCCGAGACATCTAAATAGGCTAGAAATCAAGACTTATAGTTTTGATCACTAACATTAACAAACATGCTTGAGATAGCAACATGAGAGTTCGACCGAGCAATGCTCTAACAATAAGGTACGAAAACTAGTGGGATCCTAATGGAATTTCCATAGAGATACTTCATGACCAAAAGAGAACCACATATCAACTTTGTTTAGATGCAATCATATAGCCGAGGCTAAATACATTCATCAAGGATTTTGTAAATATACAAGATAACCCCTATAATATTCCACAACCGCACTTCCCAGGAAGATATGGCAATTAAGCACAAGTTCAAATAAGAACTCTCCCCCATAAAATGTCATTCCCAAAGGAACAACAAGAGCGACCTTACTTTTACAAGAAAAGAAGGATTTCTTTGGACATTAACAAATCTCATGAAACATGAATTTTGTGTCCAAAATACTCAATTAAATTAACCGCAAGAGAACCCATGATTAATTTAATCGGAAATGCTCAACATAAGAAGACTTACGGAGCCACACAGTATTTACACAAGGATGTGGATCATGTAAACCAATACTGCGGAATATTCAAAGATTCATTCTATTTTTCATCAATATTTGCATAGAGACATATAATAGACTTAATCTTTGTAAACAAAAGTTCATCTTATCTTCCATCAATATTTGCATAATGACATAATAGGCTTAACTTTTATTTGTCAAAAGTTCATTCAATATTTTATCAATATTTGCATAATGACATATGAAAGACTTATCTTTTCACCACGTACGGGACAATCATAGTTCACAGACGCAAACACACATATCCCATAACAAGTTGCGATATATGAAACCATAAAGATTAATATTGCAAAATCATCTTCCAAATAAACTTTATAAATTAAATAAATCTAAAAACATTGCAAGACGAAAAACGTTTGAAATAGCTATGTGTACTCACAATAATGACTATTCTAAAACTTAGTTATCCTTCTTAAGACACAAGAATGAATTCTCATAAGAAGTTCCTAGACAAAAATAAATCGACAAGCTAAGAAACAAAGAAAGACTCCTAATCCGTCAAATCTGAACATGAACTGAAATCAAAGACCACTTCCAGAATCTCCATGAGTCTTGAGTCCTTTGAGCTTGTGATCGACAACACCCACTGCTTCTTCAGAGAAGATATCCTCATTGAGAAGATCTTTAACATATGTCTTCATGAGAACAAGGTCTGAATTAACCTTTTTCAACTCATTTCTCAACACATCAAGATCCTTCATAGTATCTACGAGTTGCAGTTTTGCTTCCTCAAAGTACTTAAGAAAATCGTGAACAATTTCAGCAGAAACCATATCCTCATTCTCAACATCCTGATGAGGCATAGTAGCATGAGGCTTTAGGATTTTGATCATCTTCTACTAGGGTTAATTTCTTCCTCCCTTTTGACTCGAAACCAATACCTTTATCAAGAAAACCTCTTGCAAAACTACCAGTGCGAGAAGGTGAAGACATTCTTGACAAACCGAAAATAACGTATAGTGCGTGTAGTGACTAAACAGGTTTGGTATTTAAATGGTTTCATAAGGAAGGTAACTTTTAGGGTTTCTAAAGATAGTTCGTGACAAGTAATATATGGGTACTCGTACGAACACAATCCGAACCCAAAAGAAAAATAAAAACCGAAACAAAAACGTACCTTAAGACTCGACAGTACTTTTGCTACGAGATTTTTTTGGCTCAATAAATTTTATATCTCCACAGAGAAACAATTTAGAGCACAAGAGTAGCAGGCAACTTAGTTGCAATGAAAACTTCTTCGAAATTAAAACAAAAAGAAAAACAAAGAACTTCCTGAGACACAAACAATACTTAGGCAGCGCTGTCTAGAGACAATAGTTTAGATATGGACGATAAGAAGATAGCTTGACTAATTAGAAAGCAAATACCAATAAGTATACCTGACCAAAACTCACTCAACCAGGATTTTTGTGGGTGAGAATTCAACCTTGTGATTTAATTAGCACAAGTATGAGCTCTAAGATCATTAAATGAACGATATTCATGGTTGAGTCTCTTTTTCCTTCCAATTCTAGGAAAGAATCCCTTTTGATGTGAAAAATTATCATGAAACTCACTGTCATCAAAATATGAGACATAGTTAGAATCCTCACCAGAAGAGATTTGTGTGGAGGATTTTGATAGCTTGCTGACAAGATCCTTGTATCCTTCAATTATCAGATTAAGGTTGTCCTTCACGTCTCCACTTTTGCTTCTACCTAAAGGAATCTTTTTCACATCTTGAACATCATCCTTCACATTAGGTTGAGGGGGATCTTTCTGAAATCTCCTTGACCAAATTGAATTGGAGTTACAATTTGTCCGCACATTCGATGAGCAAATAGAACTGAATTTCCTGGTAGAGTTCACAAGGTGAGTACTAAAACCGATGGGTTTAGACATCCGAATGTCAGTTATACCTTGGAGTATTAAATCTAAGGTGTGTTGAAGATGAACAACATAATTGTTATTCAATCTAGACTTGCTTTTCTGTTCACCATGTCCTTTTGAATTGCAAAAGAGACACACTTTCTGATCACATGAGTGATTAGAATGAACATGCATACCACCGTTGCTAGGATATTTCTTCCTTCCGTGTGATGCGAAGTATCTTTGATTAGAGGAAGACACAAGCACATCTTTTCCAATAGGAAGGGATTCCGATTTTACTTCTGGAACTGAATTTCTTACAGTTGACACAGAAGCAGTTGGTATAGTGGACTCTTTGGAACATCCTTGAATAGAGAGTTTACTCAAAAGATATTCAATTTCCAAAGCATCCTTTTTGAGGTTCGCCTCGAGTAAGGTTCGTGATGAGCGAACATCGACGAATTCCTTTCCAAGACCCTTTATTTTAGAGTCATGATCTTTCACTATACCGAGAAGAACATTGACATTGTTTTTAAACCGATTGATTTTATCATCCTGGATTCTAACAAGATTTAGAATCAGTTTACTCTCTTCAGCTGCTTCCCTTTCATCAACAGAGTCGGACTCGTTTGAAAGGTAATCAGGATAACACTTATCAGTGCACATCTATTTCGTTGAAACACTAGTTTCATCTATATTTGAGATTGAAAAATATTTCTCTTTAATAGATTTCATATAAACAGAATTTTTGTTTTTGGTGATGCGATTTTCAGAGATAACACTATTGTCCATAGAGTCAGATCGCTACAAACACAGACTTATGAGGTCATAAAGATGTATGCCTGCTCTGATACCAATTGAAAAAGCGTGGGTCTAACAACCACACCCAATATTTTGCTTAGCAATCTGTATGGAAAAACTCCAATATACTTTCGAGAGAATCAACTAGATAGTCAAACTCAATCTCAAGAAAAGTATATCCAAGAGTTGTATCTCAATTTCTCAATTCAATCTTCAATCAAACAAATAGGAATTTGCGAGCCCGATTGTATATAAGAGAAATAACTTGAACGGTACCAAATACCAATGTTCAAGGATCAATCAATTCCAATCGACAACCAAAGGTTGGATTTACCAATTTATCGATTCAACGCACAACCTGTGATATTTCAATTATATAACAAAATATAATGCGGAAAAGAAATAACACAGACACCAGAAATTTTGTTAACGAGGAAACTGCAAATGTAGAAAAACCTAGGGACCTAGTCCATATTTGAACACCATATTGTATTAAGCCGCTACAAACACTAGCCTACTCCAAGTTAACTTCGGACTGGAATGTAGTTGATCCCTAATCAATCTCACACTGATCAAGGTACAGTTGCGTTCCTTACGCCTCTTGAACCACGCCGGATTCTGCGCACATGATTCCCTTAGCTGATCTCATCCAAAACTAAGAGTTGCTACGATCCAAAGTCGAAGTCTTGATAAACAAATTTGTATCACACATAAAAGTCTATTGTATAGATAAATTTGTCTCCCACAGATATACCTATGAGTTTTGTTCTGTCTTTTGATAAATCAAGGTGAACAGGAACCAATTTATAAACCAGACTTATATTCCCGAAGAACAACCTAGTATTATCAATCACCTCGCAATAATCTTAATCTATTAACGAAACAAAATATTGTGGAATCACAAACGATGAGACGAAGATGTTTGGACTACTTATCAATCTTGCCTATCGGAGAATAAATCTCGAGCAAATCTTAAAGAATATAGTACTCAATCACGATAGAAAACAGCAAGACCATATCACGCAACTACAGAGAAAATAGTTGGGTCTGGCTTCACAATCCCAATGAAGTCTTTAAGACGTTAACCTACAGGGTTTCGTGAAAAACCTAAGGTTAAAGGAGAATCGACTCTAGTCGCAACTAGTATCACATAGGAGGTATGGGGATTAGTTTTCCCAATTGCTAGAGTTCTCCTTTATATAGTCTTCAAATAAGGGTTTGCAATCAATGTTACCTTGGTAACAAAGCATTCAATATTCATCGTTAGATGAAAACCTGATTAGATTCAAGATAATATCTTTCAACCGTTGGATCGAACTTAGCTTGTCATACACAAATGAAATGTACCGTCATTTAGATAAAGGCAACCATACCTAAACGTGTACACTTAGTTGGTTCAATAATAGTTAACCAATGGTTATCCATATGAGCACTTTCATATCAACCTTATTCATCTTTATCATAACTAGTTCAAATGACTCAAATGAAACTAGTTAGAGAGTTGTTCAATTGCTTATATTCCCATAGAAGTTTACAAGACACAATTGAAGCAAAATCGATTTTGATTCACTCGAATCATTTCATGAACATTATAGCCACGGTTTGCAAAAGATTGCATTCCTTATTATATAAATGTATTAGTTCATGAACAAACCGATTTTAGAACATGACCTACTTAAGTATGCAAACGGGTACGCATACCTAAGTAGCCAGACTGAGTTTGGTTACACCAGTATGCATTCGGGTACGCATACCACTTTACTCTTCCAAACTCCAGCAGAAATTCACGGAACTTGAACTTCCGCCAGTACGCATACGTGTACGCATACTTAGTTTCCGTACTTCCAACAACCAACCAGTACGCGTACGGGTACGCATACCATGGTTCTCGGTTTTGGACTTTACACAAATGTGAATACACACTATGTTTATATCCAATCATGGTTCCATGTTCAAAACCCTTATTTCAATCATTGAAACATTCTTGGAAGACGACAATAGCTGTCTCACATAAACTATTAGCTTCAAAACAATTTTCAAGTGATCGAATGATCAATAAGAAACATTCTGAGTCTACATCAAATGATTGTCTTACAAAAATCATACGGGTACGCATACTTAGTTTCCGTACTTCCAATAACCAACCAGTACGCGTACGGGTACGCATACCATGGTTCTCGGTTTTGGACTTTACACAAATGTGAATACAAACTATGTTTATATCCAATCATGGTTCCATATTCAAAACCCTTATTTTAATCATTGAAACATTCTTGGAAGACGACAATAGCTGTCTCACACAAACTATTAGCTTCAAAACAATTTTCAAGTGATCGAATGATCAATACGAAACATTCTGAGTCTACATCAAATAATTGTCTTACAAAAATCATATAAGATGTTACAAGGCGATTTTCACATGATCATCTTTTGACTTTCATCAAAAATAAAAGATGAACTTGGTTAAAGCGAAAACTTACCAACACACATTTCGAGAAATAGATAAGCGAGATAAACTCAGCTCGAAATACCAAATGTGTATAATTGAAGTCTATATAGCAATACGACTTTTTGTCTCAAATAGGAGATAAAATATGTATACTTTTGAGTGATAGATGAGTTCAAGTCTCCACATACCTTTTGTTGATGAAGTTCCACAAGTTCCCTTGAGTAGTTCTTCGTCTTCATTCGATGAATGCCGTGAAGTCTAAAGCTCAACTACACTTTCTATCCTAATCCGAGACTTAGCTATAAGTAGATTAGAAATCCGAGACTTAGCTATAAGTAGACTAGAAATCAAGACTTATAGTTTTGGCAACTAAACTTGACAACAAGCTTGAGATAGCAACACTTGCGAGTTCGACCGAGCAGTGCTCAACATAACCGATTTTAGAACTTTACCCACTCAGGTATGCAAACGGGTACGCATACCTAACTTCCCGGACTTGGTCTTGTTCGCCAGTATGCAAACGGGTACGCATACTGTCGTTCACGACCTAACTCAGTTGAAATCAGTACGCATACGGGTATGCATACTATAGTTCCCGGAATTCAATTGTTGAATCAGTACGCGTACGGGTATGCATACTAAATTCTCAGATTTTGAATACACATGAAACAGTTAGCACACAAGTACGCATATTGTGCTATATCCAACCAAAGGTTAATTGTTCTAAACTCCCATTTCAATCATTGAAACATTCTTGGAAGATGAGAATAGCTGTCTCACGCAAACTATTATCTTCAAAGCAATTTTCAAGTGATCAAATGATCAATACGAAACATTCCGAGTCTACATCAAATGACTGTCTCACACAAATCATGTAAGATGTTACCAGGCGATTTTCACATGATAATCTTTTGACTTTCCTCAAGAATAAAAGATGAACTTGGTTAAAGCAAAAGCTTACCAACACATATTTCGAGAAATATGTAAGTGAGTTAAACTCAACTCGAAATATCAAATGTGTATAATATAAAGTCTATAAATCTATACGACTTTTGTCTCAATAGGAGATAAAATAGAAATAGACTTCTGAGTGATAGATGAGTGAAAAAACTTAACGCACAACCTGTGATAATTCTATTATATAACAAAATATAATGCGGAAAAGAAATAACACAGACACCAGAAATTTTGTTAATGAGGAAACCGCAAATGCAGAAAAACCCCGGGACCTAGTCCAGATTTGAACACCACACTGTATTAAGCCGCTACAGACACTAGACTACTCCAATTTAACTTCAGAATGGAATGTAGTTTAGCCCTAATCAATCTCACGCTGATCAAGGTACAGTTACGCTACTTACATCTCTGAATCCCAGCAGGACTCTACGTACTTGATTCCCTTAGCTTATCTCACCCACAACTAAGAGTTTCCACGACCCATAGTCGAAGACTTGATACAAAAATCTGTCTCACACTGAAAAGTATATTGTATAGATAAATCTGTCTCCCACAGATAAACCTATGAGTTTTGTTTAGTCTTTTAATAAATCAAGGTGAACAAGAGCCAATTGATATACCGGAATTATTATCCCGAAGAACATCCTAGAAATATCAATCTCTTCACAATAATCTTAAACGATGAGACGAATATGTTTGTGATTACTTTTTATCTTGCATATCGGAGAATAAATCTCGATCCAATCTTAAAGAATATAGTACTCAATCACGATAGAAGATGCAAGATCAGATCACGCAACTATATAGAAAATAGTTGGGTCTGGCTTCACAATCCCAATGAAGTATTTAAATCGTTAACCTACTGACAGGTGTCTAAAACACCTTGATATTTATCTATTGTTTATGCTTTCTTTTCTAATTTTTCTTGTGGATTATGTATCTTATGTTTGATTTTGAAGGTTTAGGTACTTTGGAATCATTTGGAACAAAAGAAGAAGAACAAAGCAAAAAGATGCAAATGGTGTTTGACGCGAAATTATTTCTCATTATTTGCTTTTATTTCTTCATCTCTGTCTGAAAAGCATGTCGGCTTTAGTGATGCAAATATATGTCTGAAAAGCACGACTACTTTAGTGATGAAGAGAAATTGTAGAGAAAAAGTGGATATGAGAAGTAAGAGACGGCTGATGTTGGTGGAAGAATTCAAAGAAGAAGAAAGCATTTATTTGGAGCAAGAAGGACAAACGCATATTTGCAGGTGCAGGTGAAGTTGCAGCTGGAGCAGAGAGAAGCCGTCATGGCTGTATAAGTACCTGTGAAGCACAATGATGGTGCAACACTAAATCTGGCCAGTGCAAATGGCCTGGGCCAAAGTGAATCAGACTGAGTCAGACATGATTCATCTGATTAGCCATCTGACTCATTGACTCGGTTTGACTCAGTCACTTTGACTGCGTTGACTCGACGACTTGACCCGTTTGACCGGTGACCGACCGGACTTTGCCGGTCATATGAGACATTTTCCGGCCATTTCCGGCGACGATTTGGCAGAGTTTCTACAGGGGTTTTTCTCACTTTTGGGCCACGTGGATTTTTATCTAATGGACTTTGAATACTTGGACCTAATTTTGGAACAAGAGGAGCTATAAAAGAGAAGACTTCTACAACTTTTGGGATCACGTATTATTCTTGGAGTTAAGGAGAAAGCCGCTTTTGTTTACGCAACTAGGGTTTGCTTTCATGTTTATTTTTCATCTTCTTTGTTTGATTATTGATTAGGATGAATTCCATAGCTATGAGTAGCTAAATTTTAATATTATTGGTTAAGGATATAGTCTTATATCTACAACTTGTGCTTGATTAATGCATTAGTTTTCTCTATTGATTATCGTTCAAATCTCTATTGTTTTAGTAATCACATGATTGATGTATTGTGATAGGACTTAGATGTTTTTGTAGTTGCAGGAAATTCTACACTACACCTCTCACAAGATTTCATTAACATTCAACTCATTTTTGGATTAACAATCTTAATTTTATTGATGAATCTTTGAACAATCTTACAAGAAAAGATAAAGGAATCAAAAATAACCACTGCTCTAGATTTTCTCTCTTCTATTTACTTGCTTCTTAATCAAAAAAGATCTCTCCCCTTTCCTTTACAACTGAATGGCTATTTATAGGAAATTACATAGCGGATGACAGCTAATCTGTCCTTTATTTTCGGATATGGTTTGCGACATTCTCGCAACCTTACAAATACCAATCTCGCAAACTTCCTTATTCAGGATTGTCACACTTTTCTCATAATTTGGATGATGTCGTTTCTGAAGTTGTTCTGCGACACTGTCGTGTTGTGTTGTTAATAATTTCGCTGAGACATTATTGTTGCGAGATTATGATCCTACATCTTGCCTCTTCTCATGTCTTCTCTGCGAAGTAGAGAACGATGTGAGAAATGTCGCATCTATCCATCACTTCATATTCTGTATTTATCACACGTATCCTTTCTCCCATCTGTTTCTTGACACGTCTTCTGTAACTGCTGCTTTTCAATAGCTCATGTCTTTTCACATTAATTGTGTTTATCTTCTCGAAAATATCCTCTATATATACTCTTCTTACTCTCCCTTTTCTTCTTTTTTATTCTCTTTTTCATCTTCTCTGCAACTTCATCATTTTCTCCGTAAATTCCTCTGCTGTAATTTTTCTTCTATCTTCCTTCTTCAATCTTATTAATTCTTCATCCATTCCTATATTGTTCCCTCTGTAGATCTTCACTATTCGTTATTTTCTTCTTTTTTTAATTTTTACGAATTAATCTTCCTGCTGGTGTATTCCATGGATTCATCGAGGTTAGTTTTCTTTTTTCTTTCTTATAGGTTTTGTTGAAATTGATCTTGCTTACTGCCTTATTTGATGTTGTTTATGTGATTCCCATACTCTTGTTATTGCAGCAAAAGCGCCCACAACACTAGATTTACAGTTCAGAACCCTAACATTCCCAAATCGCATCATAAGGTTGTTGCGCATAAAAGAAAGTCTGCGAATGAGAAGGTAGTAAGAAACATTATTCTTTTCTAAT
The DNA here is from genome assembly GCF_003573695.1 of Papaver somniferum. Classification (NCBI taxonomy): domain Eukaryota; kingdom Viridiplantae; phylum Streptophyta; class Magnoliopsida; order Ranunculales; family Papaveraceae; genus Papaver; species Papaver somniferum. The sequence continues at coordinate 128,993,175 of NC_039362.1, read as the reverse complement.
AACAATATTGTTGCCTCTGTTTCTTATCTGGATTGTGATTCGCATGGTGATAAGGATGCCAACAAACCTCTCAAGAAATCTCGCCACCTCAAAACCGTTGAAACCTCTGTTCCATTTCACTTACTTATCCCTTCAAAATCTCCTGCGACATCTTCACAAGTTAAACTATTATCTCCAATTCGCGAAAAGGTTGCCTCAGATTTCATCCCTTCAACTGACCTTTAAATGATTGAAAACCCCCTTATTAATCCTTATGTGAATGAAACTTCTTCTCCTCTTATTGATAATGTTTCCCAATCTTCTATCGTTGCCAGTTCTCTACCTGAGCCTCTTCCTTTAAATATTGCTTTCAAAGTTTTGTCTGAGGTTCTGGATGATGTTAAGAAGTCTCCCATTGATCCTGTCAAGTCTGGTGTTTGCGAAATTCTGAGTAAGTATTTTGGTTCTGACAGAGCTGCTTTGCAAACAACTTTTCAAAAAGAGGTTGAAACTTTGAATAAGAATCTCCAAATGATGACTTTAGAGTGTAATGCTCTTCGTCTCGAAAATCAAAAGCTCCAGAATGTTTCGCTGGATCGCAACAATCTTCGCAAGAAGAATGATGAACTGAGAGGTATGATTTCTTTATCTGTGTCTTCAATTTGACTTTTTAATGATTTTATCCTTTCCATATTTAATTGTCCTTGAAACCCCTTTTTCGCATGTTAAGCCTTAAACCAGAAACGAATAATGGAGAGATATCAATTTGAATCTGCTGTTGAAGAAGCCCGTGTGGATTAAGAGATTTTGACGGATCAATATAACCAATTAGATAACGTCTATTCATATTCTGTTGATCATATAAATAATCTTACCAATGAAAATACCCAATTAGTTCAGAGGCAAAATTTATTAAGTAATGAAATATCTCGCCTCTCTTATTCTTTAACTAAAGCTAATCTAGGGATGGAAACTTTATCAGATGAGAATAAAACTCTATCTCAAGAGAAGCGAACTTGTTTAAACAAGATGGCGATATCTTCGCAACAACTTAGCATCCTTCAGAAAGTATGTGATGACCAAGAACAATCTCTTTGCTCTTTGAGAAATGAACTTAAAGAAGTAACAGAGTCATCTATCGCTGAAAGAGATACACTCATTCAAGGTAGAATTGCTTTAAGTGTAAAGGCGAACCAATTTAAAGAAAAATATTCCAAATTAGAAGAATCTTATTCTTCACTTGCGAAGAAAAATGCCTTTCTTATTTCTAAAGAGAAAAATCTTCAGTCTCGACTTAAAGGTTTAGTTGGAGATAAATTTGATGATGCGATGGACCGTTGGGAGAATAGTTGTCTGACCTTGATTCAACATCTTATTTCGCAAAAGGAAGGTAGTCATAATAGTTTGACTGCCTTAACTATCTTTTCTTTGTCATACCTTTTTGAGTTCTTCATCTTATTGAAATTTTGTATTCTACTTTTCACAGAGTCTGAGAAAAATATTCATTCCTCAATTTCTGTTTTGGGGGCTAAATATGCCAAAATTCGCAAAGAAAATACACTACTCGTCTCTGTCCTTACTGGTTCTCGCGACCGAGCAGAAAGAAGACTTGATTATCTTGCTTACTTCAAGGATATTCAAGATAGGAATCATCAGAGAGCACTTCTTCGTCAAGTTCATCTCCGGGCTGAAGTTCTTGTGAATGATATTTTATTGTCCAAATTTCTTCCTCCTACATCAATCGAACCTTTGGAAGTAGATGATGATAAAATTCCTCGTCCTGCTAACAGTGATTATGATTATGAAAGTGGTGGAGAGAATAATCTTTTGGAAGATGAAGAAGAGATCCCTTCTAAGGAAGCAACTGCTGGTGCTAATCAAGATGGAAGCAAAAAAGAAATCCCTTCTAAAGAATTAATTGCTATCGATAATCAAGATGGCGGCGAAAAAGAAGTCCCTCTCAAAGAAATTATTGTTGGTGAAGATCAGAATCGAAATGAAGAAAAGGCTGGCGATAATGAGAACATTGGCGAAGAGTTTCTTATCCAGTTCTATCTTCTTGAACTGTTTCATCTTTATTATTTCTTGCGAATAATATTTTTCAACCAACTTTGGAATTAATTTTGTCTTTTAGTATTTTGCTGGCGAGAAAGATAATGCCTCTTGTTTACTGATTCCCATACTTGCCTCTCATTATCTTTCTTGCGAGAAATGATCTGTTCTGAATACTTATAAATATTTTGTTTTGTCATGTGGTCTTATTTTTCCTTCCTAATTAAAGGTCTTATTATGCCACCTCTTGTCATTGCGACAAAATCGCAGGACGTCCTTGCATTTTCATGCAAAAAACCATTGATCTTGCCTTAACTTTTTCTTTTGTATTATTGCCTCTTCAAGATTGTTGCGACAATATGATAGGCCTAAATATTCTTGCGAAAATAAAGCCCCATGACATTGTCGTCGTGCGACGAAATCGCAGGACGTCTTCGCACTTTCATGCGAAAACCCATTGATCTCGTCTTAGCTTTCTCTTTAGTATTATTGCCTCTTCAAGATTGTCGCACAAATATGACAAGCCTTAATACCCTTTCGAGTAAAAAGACTCATGACATTTGCGTCTTAAGACACTTATCATCTCCCTAATGGAGGGTGCCGCCCTTATCTCCCCCTGGTTGCCCCTTCAAGGAGGCGTACCTCTACCATACAAGGTTGGCTCCTCCCATCCAGCCTTAACAACAACCAGTTTTTTTTGCAGCCTCTTATCCCTTTTACCTATAGGGTTTATGGTTACGAGACTGCACCCTAAGTGGGGTTTTCTTCGGGCCGAGTGCAGTATAATCCAAGACTTGTCAAGAATGGAAAGGTACGCTCCAGACGCCCCTGGCACTCTTGACTCAACCGTGTACCTCGACGCCTTGGTCAAATTCTGCACTCCTTGAGAGAGTCCTTATTACCTTAGTCGCCCAAACTAAGTCATATGCTTAAGCTGAGAATCCAAGGTGCCTCTCCCGGATGGGCTTTATTGACCCAAAATCTCCATGACTCAGTTTCCGGGGGCGGTGTAGCCTTTTCCTGAGCCATGCAACAGGTACCCCCTTATATGACGTACTTTAGGTCTTACATTTGCCTCTTGCGAAATTTTATTCACGAACTAGGGTGTACGCCATAAGGTTCGCCCCTTTCTCTTTTGTCATTGTTCTCTGATTGTCTTTTGTAGAACTTATTATCTCTGTGAAGTTCTCGTATATCATGATCTTGTTTTGATATGAATAATCTCGCAACTATTCTTTCATTGAATGTTTATTCGCAATCGTTTTGTTGCGTCATACATAACTTCTCAAAGCTTCTTATGGATAATATCTCTTTAAGTACAATATGTTCCATGGTCTGTCAAGTCTATGACCAACATCTCTACCTTATGGATCCATTAATTTATAATCTCATGTCCCAACTATCTCCTTAATGATGTAAGGTCCATCCCATTTTTTCGCTAACTTTCCACCATTTTGTCGCTGATATATTGGCGTCTCTCGCAGAATTAAATCTCCTGGTTGAAATTCGCGTACTTTGACACGTTTATTATATTCTCGGGCTAATATTTGCTGATAATTCTCCATATGTTGTAAACCTCTTTCTCTTTTTTCTTCTAGCTCATCAAGTTTGCTTAATATCAAATCCGCACTAAGATTTTTCTCCCAAGCTTCTCTCTTTGCTGTCGGAATAACAACTTCTGTTGGTAGCACCGCTTCAACTCCGTATGTTAAACAAAAAGGTGACATTCCAGTAGCTTCTCTCCTAGTTGTGTTATAAGCCCATACTGCATTATGTACTTGTTTGCACCATGTTCTATGATGTTCTTCTAATTTTTTCTTTAATATATCTGCAATTGTTTTGTTTGTTGCCTCTGCCTGTCCATCAGATTGTGGATACAGAGGAGTAGACTTTCCACATTTTATCTTAAATGCATTAAGTAACATTTCTATGTTCTATCCTTCAAACTGTTTCCCATTATCATATACCAACTGCACGGGAATTCCGAATCTGCAAATGATATTTTCGAATATGAATGTAAAGATATCTTTGTTGCGAATATGCTATACTGCCTTTACTTCTGTCCATTTTGTGAAATAATCTGTTGCGACTATTAAGTATCTTCTTTGTCCAGATCCTGGTAAAAATGGCCCCACAGTATCTAATCCCCACTTTCCAAAAGGCCATACACTGGTTGAAGATGACAATGGTGCTCCAGGTGCATGTATTTTCTTTCCGTGACGCCGACAATCTTCGCAACGTCTTGATATTTATTTTGCATCTTCGTGCATGTGGCCAGTAATAGCCTTGCATTTTTGCTCTATGGGCCAAAGATCTTCCCCCGCTATGATTGCCAGCATCCCCACTATGTAACATTTTTAACACCTTTTCTCCTTCTTCTCATGTCAAACATCTGAGTGATGGTCCATTAAAGGATTTTAGGTATAGCAGACCATCTCTTAATTCATAATTTGTTGCGCGGCTTTTTAACTTGTGTGCTTCCAATATGTTTCTTGGTGTTTCTCCTTTCGCCAAATATGCATGAAGCTCTGTTCTCCAATCTGCGATATTGTTCGTTTGTTCTTCTTCTCCACCTTCCATCATCATTACGTTCACTTCTTCTTATTATTCTTTATTGATTGATGGTGACAGAAGTGTCTGTATTTTTATGCATCTCGCAGTTGGATCTATCATCATGCTTGAGATGAAAGCAAAAGCGTCTGCGAGTCTGTTATCCTTCTTTGAAATGTGCCTCCATTTTATCTTTGGAATTTTCGCTGATAATTCTTCAACGAGCTTCTTGTATTTTTTCAATGATGGTTCATTTGTAGTGTACTCTCCTTTTATTTGGCGAATAACTAGCTGCGAATCACTAGTGATCCTGACATTTTCTAGTTTCATTTCTATTGCGAATTTGAAGGCATGTACCACGGCTTCATATTCTGTTTCGTTATTAGTGGATGCGAATTCCAATCTGAATAAAAAAGCCATCTTCGCTCCTTCTGGTGAAATTAAAACAATTCCAACCCCATTGCCTTCCCCATTTGATGATCCATCTACCAATATCTCCCATCTATTTGGTTCTGTTAATAAGTCTTTTGGGTCTCCATGTTCTTCTTCTATATCCATCATCTCCTCCACCGCTTCATCATCTTCTAAAGGAAATTCTGCTAAGAAATCTGCGACAACTTGTGATTTTGGTGAAGATAATATTTCATACTTGATTTCGAAATGTCCTACTTGTGCATTCCATCTCTCCACCCTACCTGATCTTTTTGAATTCTTCATCACTGATTCAATTGGTACTTTTGTTAGCACCTTTATTTTGTGTGCTTGAAAATATATGCGAAGTTTAAATGCGGCGTATACTAATGCTAAAATTAGCTTCTCAATCTTTGAATAATTCCTCTCTGCAGCATTAAATGTTTTGCTGATGTAATAAATGGGCTTTTCCACTCCTGCGTCCGTTTGCAATAACACAACGCTTAAAGCATGTGATGTTGTCGCAAGATAGATCAATAGTTCTTCTCCTGGTTATGCCTTTTGTAAAATAGATGTATTCATAAGGTGTTCTTTGATCCCTTGAAAAGTTTTTTCACATTCATCAGTCCATTTGAATTTCGCACCCTTCTTGAGTATATTGAAAAAATGTTTACATTTGTCTGATGATCGCGAAATGAATCTTCCTAGCGAAGCTAAAAGTCCGTTCAATTTTTTGTACATCCTTTATCGTTGTTTGTGTTGGCATGTCACGAACTGCTTGTACCTTTTCTGGATCAACTTGTATTCCTTCTTTTGATACAATGTAGCCCAAAAATTTTCCCGATGCAATTCCAAAAATGCATTTTTCAGGGTTCAGTTTAATGTTATGATGCCGCATCTGTTCAAAAATCTCCCTCAAATCTTGTACATGATCTCTGGCTTCTTTACTCTTCACCAACATGTCATCCACGTACACCTCTAATGTTTTGTGTATCCATTTCGCGAACACCTTCTATACCATTCTTCGATACGTTGCTCCTGCATTTCGCAAACCAAACGACATTTTTGTATAACAGTATAAACCTCTTGGAGCAAAAAAGCAGTATGTTCTTGATCTTCTTCAGCGAGCGGAATTTGGTTATAACCTTTGTACCCATCTAAAGAAGACACTCTATCATTTCCCGCTGCTGATTCAACCATTTGAGGAATATCCGACAATGGAAAACTATCTTTAGGGCAAGCCTTGTTTAAATCAATGAAATCTATGCAAATTCTCATCCCTTTATTTTTCTTTGGAACAACAACCATGTTTGCTATCCACTCTGGGTATTTAGCTTCTCTTATAATTCCCGCCTCAAGCATTTTATGTAATTCTTCTTCTATTTGAGGATGGTAGGTCGTTGCGATTTTTCTTATTCTCTGTTTAAATGGTCTCACATTCTTGTTAATCTCCAACTTATGACATGCAATTGATGGATTTATTTCAGGTATCTCATCCATGCTCCCCACGAAAATATCTTTATATTCCCGCAAAAGATTAATAGTTCTTTCTTCCTCTTCTGCATCCATCTTGGTTCCAATCCTCAGTATTAGGGGTTCTTCTATAGTCCCAACATTTACTTCTTTTGTTGGTTCTGCCGCAGTGTAACTGGCCTTGGGTTCTCCCATTGGTGTTGGCTCTTTTATCATCTTCGCAGGTCCATCTCTTTCCTCCGAAATTTCGCTGGGTATTACTTTACCTTCTTTTGCTCTTATCATGTACACTCTAAATTCTTCCTCTTTCTTTGCCTCCTTTGCTATTTTTCTGCGAAATTGTCGCTTTTTTGCTCGTCCTTCATAATGCTTTACTTCAATTTGATAACATAATTTCGCGTTGTCAATATCTCCTCTAATTTCACCTACTCCATTTGGCATGGGGAACCTGATGCATTGATGTAACGTTGATGCTTCAGCTTTAATTGCGTGTATCATTCACAAGAACTTCAGCCCGGATATGAACTTGACAAAGAAGTGCTCTCTGATGATTCCTATCTTGAATATCCTTAAAGTAAGAAAGATAATCAAGTCTTCTTTCTGCTCGGTCGCGAGAACCAGTAAGGACAGAGACGAGTAGTGTATTTTCTTTGACATATTTAGCCCTCAAAACAGAAATAAAGAAATGAATATTTTTCTCAGACTATGCGAAAAGTAGAATACAAAATTTCAATAAGATGAAGAACTCAAAAAGGTATGACAAAGAAAAGATAGTTAAGGCAGTCAAACTATTATGACTACCTTCCTTTTGCGAAATAAGATGTTGAATCAAGGTCAGACAACTAGTCTCCCAATGGTCCATCGCATCATCAAATTTATCTCCAACTAAACCATTAAGTCGAGACTGAAGATTTTTCTCTTTAGAAATAAGAAAGACATTTTTCTTCGCAAGTGAAGAATAAGATTCTTCTAATTTGGAATATTGTTCTTTAAGTTGGTTCGCCTTTATACTTAAAGTTATTCTACCTTGAATGAGTGTATCTCTTTCAGCGATAGATGACTCTGTTACTACACATATCCCTGTTTCTAGCGCCATTATGTAGTTGCAGGAAATCCTACACTACACCCCTCACAATATTTCATTAACATTCAACTCATTTTTGGATTTACAATCTTAATTTTATTGATGAATCTTTGAACAGTCTTACAAGAAAAGATAAAGGAATCAAAAATAACCACTGCTCTAGATTTTCTGTCTCCTATTTACTTGCTTCTTAATCAAAAAAGATCTCTCCTAGTGGAATTCGCACCACTATTTCTCCTTTAGGTTTTGTTGTGGATTTTCCAAAGCCATGAACAAGATATGTTGAACAAGACATTTCTTCATCTTTGAATCCCATTCCTTTGAACGCATGATAGAATATTATATCCACTGAACTTCCTGTATCGACTAAAGTTCTGTTCAATATCCATTCTTCCATGGATTTTGTTGTTGTCCCCTTCTCTTTTCGTGTAATAGGTACTGTAATAACCAATGGAGATGTGTGGATCAAATTTTCTTTTGGTATTTCTGCTGCCATGAATGTGATTTTTTGCTTTTCCCAATCTTTCAAGGGTGATGTTTTTTCTACCGCCATAACCTTCCTTCCTTCAAAATCTCGTTTATGTATCCTTCCTTTGATGTTTTCATGGAATTCATTAACCATTATTTTTCTTATCATATTACGCTCCAATCTTTTGCCATCTTCATTGACTCTAATCATTTTTCTTTTAACTGGTTCACTGATTTGTTTAATCACTTTCTTGATTTGAACAATCTCAACAACAATCTTCAATTTTCAACCTTCAGTCCCTGTTTCTAGCGCCATTATGTAGTTGCAGGAAATCCTACACTACACCCCTCACAAGATTTCATTAACATTCAACTCATTTTTGGATTAACAATCTTAATTTTATTGATGAATCTTTGAACAATCTTACAAGAAAAGATAAAGGAATCAAAAATAACCACTGCTCTAGATTTTCTCTCTCCTATTTACTTGCTTCTTAATCAAAAAAGATCTATCCCCTTTCCTTTACAACTGAATGGCTATTTATAGGAAATTACATAGTGGATGACAGCTAATCTGTCCTTTATTTTCGGATATGGTTGCGACATTCTCGCAACCTTACAAATACCAATCTCGCAAACTTCCTTATTTTCGCAGGATCGTCACACTTTTCTCATGATTTGGCTGATGTTGTTTATTATGTCGTTTCTGAAGTTGTTCTGCGACACTGTCGTGTTGTGTTGTTAATAATTTCGCTGAGACATTATTGCTGCGAGATTCTGATCCTACAGTTTGGTTAGTTAAGTGGCCAATTAATTGAACTTGCATCCTTGTCCATAGCTTTTTTAGTGTTTTTCATCGAGCGATAACCCTAAATACAAGAGCATGATATGATTATGGTTTGTAGTGATATACTCTTGTAATCATATGTAGAGTTTGATCTTTGTCCGAATTGTCATGCGCAATGTATGACAATTGCATTAATTAGCCTATTTCCAAAACTTAATGCTCCTGGGAATTGAACTTAATTAGCGCAAGGCGTTAGGTTACTCTTTAGGTAGAATTCACATACGCAGCTCTAATGTGTGTGTTGATGAAATTGGGAAATTAATAGATTATCTTGCTCTCTTGATTCTCTAGGCTTTTGATAATAAAAGAGATTAAATTATAATTTTAATCATGTATGCAAGCACATGTTTAAGATAGAAGATGAACCCCTTGACCAATATCTTTCTCTCATTGATTACAATCTACTATTACTTTGCTTTTGATTTACTTTTATTGCTTACATAAAAATCAGAATTCCCCCTAATTGGTTACTTTAAGAAATTGAATACATAATAACTACAATTGCCTCTCTGTGGAAACGAACTCTTTCTTATCATATACTTTAGGAAAGTGAAATTATTTTTGACGCATACGAAAACGATCAAATTTTGGCGCCGTTGCCGGGAAGGCATACGACTAGTTATTAAGTTTTTAGTTTCTTATCATCATTTCTACTTTCGTATTTTCTTTTTGTTTCTTGTTTCATTTTTCTTACTTGTTTGTGAGAATCGTTTTTCAGGTACCTATTCCCTGGCTTCTAAAGATTGGAACTATCCAAGGTGCGGGATAGCTACTCGAAGAGGCACAATACTCCAACCAAGTCAAGACACGACGGAAGAACAAGAGTTAGAAGTGGAAGAAGAGTTACAACTAGAATAAGAACAAGAGGTTCCATTCGTAAAAGAACCACTAGTTGAAGAAGAAGAAGCAATGGGTGATGCAAATTGTACACTCAAGGACTTGGCTTCTGACAAGTTGGATACATAACAATGGTGTATTCAAACAAAATCTACTTTCGAGATCAAGCCGGGGTTGCTTAGAGAATTACCAAAGTTCCATGGCATGGTGAATGAAGACCCAAACAAGCATCTTATGGACTTCCACACCATTGTCACGTCCATGCTTCCAGCGGATACTGATGCGGATGGTGCAATGTTAAAAGTTTTCTGATTCTCTTTGGCGGATAGTGCTAAGGATTGGTTTTATTACTTGCCCTCCGGAAGTGTCACAACATGGAATGGGTTGAAGAAACTCTTTTTAGAGAGATATTTTCCGGCATCAAAGGCTACTCAAATTCGCAAGGAGATTTGCGGGATGAAGAAAAATGTGGGAGAATCTTTATATGAATGTTGGGAACGATACAAGAGATTGGTGGCAAGCTATCCTCACCACCAATTTACTGACGCTATGATAATCCAATAGTTCTATGAAGGACTCCAAACAAGTGATAGGAATCTTCTTGACGCTGCAGGTGGTGATGCACTAGTGAAAAAAACGGTGGCACAAGCTAGACAGTTGATTGAGAACATGGCAGCGAACTCGCAAAAATTCTTGAGCCGTGGTTCGGATGTGCTTCTTAGGAGAGTAAATGAAGTGAGCGAGGTCGAAGAACTTCGTCAACAAATGGGTAACATGACAGCAATGATGCAACAAGTTGCAGCCGCGGTGATACCAAAGTCTCTTCAAGGGTATGAAGACCCCAATGAACAAGCTAATGATGTCTTTCCAAATCAACAAAGATGGTATGATCCCTACTCCAACACTTACAATCCGGGATGGAGAGATCAACCCAATGTTAGCTATTCCAACAAGCAAGGAGCGGTTCATCAACCTACTTTCAACCGTCCGAGTGGACTTCAACCACAACAACAACAATTTCAGCAACAATAATTTCCACAACAACAACAACAACCTCAAAATCAGGGGTCAAGTATGGAAGAGTTGCTGAAATCTTTTATGCAAAGAACAAAGAGCATGGTTAAGGATTTGCAACCTCAAGTTGGTTCCATGGATATTGAGTTGAACCAGTTGAAGGCACAAAATGGTGGGAAACTCCCTTCTCAACCTACCAACCAAAGGAGGGTGTCAATGCAATTACGTTGAGAAGCGGTACACAACTTGTGCAACCCGAAGTTACTGATTCGGGCAAGGTGGAAACACCAAAGGAACCTATTTTGGAGGAGAAAAATGAGGATTCTCCCCAAACTTCTGAGGTACCTATTTCTAACTCTAAAACTCCGGTTTCTACTTATATTCCTCCTATACCTTTTCCTCGTAGATTTGCAAATTCCAAGAAGGCGGAACTAGAAAAGGAGATTTTAGACGTACTCAAGAAAATCCATGTGAACATACCACTCATAGATGCAATCAAGCAAGTTCCAAAGTATGCAAAGATGTTAAAGGACTTGTGTACCAACAAGCAAAGGCTCAAAGGTAATGAAGTGCTAAGTGTGGTGGAGAATTCTTCGACAATCTTGCAACACAAACTCCCACTTAAGTGCAAGGATCCCGGTAGCTTTGACATTCCCGTCACAATTGGTAACACCACATTTAACAAAGTTATGTTGGACTTGGGTGCATCCGTAAATGTTATGCTTGCATCTATGTATAATTCACTTGATCGTGGTCCTCTTAAAAAGGCTGAAATTGTATTGCAATTAGAAGATCGCTCTAATGTTTACCCAATGGGGATTGTTGAGGATATTCTTGTGAAGGTTAATCAACTAGTATTTCCAGCTGACTTTTGCGTGTTAGAGATGGATGAAGGTTCTCCGGACTCATCTCTTCCATTGTTACTTGGGCGTCCCTTCATGAAAACGGCGAAAACCGTTATTGATGTGGACAAGGGAACGTTAACTATGGAGTTTGATGGAGAAATAATAAGTTTCAACATTTTCGAGATGATGAGATATCCTAGTGATGTCCATTCTTGTTTCTCCATTGATGTGATGGATACATTGGCGCAACAAATGTTTGAGTTGAATGGTGTTGATACTTTGGAAACCGTGCTCACTATACCTATTGATGATGGTTTGGAGTACGGTGATATGATTAAAGAAACCATTGGTTCTCTTGACTCATTACCGGAAAAATCTGCACTTAAGAATATTTCATATGCTTCTTTACCTTGCAATGATGAAAAGCTTGTTCCTTCTATTGTTAAATCTCCAAAGTTAGAATTGAAACCTCTTCCAAGTCACTTAAAGTACTTGTACTTGGGTGATAACGAAGAATTACCTATGATTGTTTCTAATGAGCTTAGTGAATTACAGGAGCAAAAACTTCTAAGGGTGCTAAGGACGTACAAGACGGCCATATGATGGACAACTGCCGATATCAAGGGTATAAGCCCTGTCGTTTGTATGCACAAGATCCGTTTGGAAGAAGATGCAAAGCCTACAAGGGAAGCGCAACGTCGTTTAACCCCCCCC